>NC_135556.1:4937500-5202500 GCF_964340395.1 Glandiceps talaboti | reverse complement strand
CCGTACCAGCTTATCATCTTACAACCTGAACTGAACTGAACTGAACTGAACATACATTGTACATGCCGGGTTTGGGGGGGTTTTCTTAAGTTTCATTATTTTTTCTCATCAAAATAGCCTGGTTTTATTTAAGATTTTTGGAATACATAATAATCGAAAATATATCTTTTTAACTGTTGTATCCACACACCTGGCGCGACTATCACGAGCCTTTTTGAATTTGTGTTCCTTGGCACGTACATATGGCTTAGTGTGACTATGTGAGAAAGTCTGGTGCCTTACTAAAGTTAGCCCTGAGACTTGGCTATTTGATACAATATACTGGCTTTTCAGCCATGTTCTGGTGAATGTTGTATCATCTTACACAAGTAGAACATATGGGGCGATTGCACAATATCACATAAGTTTAATAAATAAACTTTATTCGTTTAGCTAATGGGGGGGGGGGGGGTACGTCTGGTATAAATATGATTGTTGAACTTGATTTTTGCAAACCAAATTTAGAAAACTTTGACACCTTCAAAGATAACAGGTTTTGTATTTATTATTGAGATGTTGATAAGTTGATTAAAATTTACTGCTAATGTCATTTACAATGCTGGGTTTCAGCTAATATTTTAATGTGTTTACTATGTTTTAAACAATGCATTGATCATAATGATGTGACCACTACAATTTTCATCATGGCCGACATCATATGCAAATGTGTTGATGTTGCACTTACGAACGTTCATTAAGGAGTAGGGGGTTTGGCCTAAACCAATGAATTTCATTTGTGTGACATTGTGCGATAGTGTCCAAATGTAGTACACAGTTAAAGAAAAATAATAGCTGCCTCACAAGACACATCTTACAGACATTCTGATAAATATCTCTCAAAATTATCAACCTTGAGATGAATAGATAGATGATAAGCTGCCTTCTACACTTGTAATTTGATCAGCAATTCAGTTCAGATACTCTGTGTGACAACAATTATGGTCTCAACTAGTCATCTATTTATCTTTGGTTTTCATACAAACATTATTTCTATCATCAACAGAGAGTATAGACATCGTTCAAGGAAACCAGTATGCAGATCAAAGACAGGTCAAAATGTGGTAGATTGTGAATATCATACACAGTAATTTCAGAAAGCCAGGGGCTGCACTATCTGATATCATAGGTTGTCAACAGAAAGGTGCCGCTAAAGTGTATCTGAGTAGTTTCATTTACCTTCAACAGTATCATCTCACATATAGCAAGTACGTCAGGGCAAAACATAGAAATTGTGTGTATGACTCAAGCAATCGTAGAAACATCATGACCTAGTCATAGGAGTGAATTTTATCACTAATTTCAGTATGTCTCTCTATTAAAGGCCCTTTTTGGAATAGAATTAAAATCTAGGTTCAAAATACAGTCTGGCAGAGATATACAGTAGAAACAGTTGGTTCACAACAACAGAAAGATCCTATGTAATAATTATTGCTTCATTGATACACTAACATGATAACCCAGGATTGAAAATTTGAGAGCTCTGTTAGTGTTACACCTCTGACATGTAGCAAATCAAATGTTCCCCTGTATCTCTCATACTATGTGGCAACTCACAAGAAAACTTAGTTTTTATTATTTTGACCAACTACACAAAAATTGTGATGTCATAAGAAAGCACACTAATTAACATAGTGACTGCTTTCATCTTCAAAAATTTGATTTCAAGCAATGTATTCCTTTCTCCACACTGGAGTTTTTAGTTTGATGTACTCACAACTGGACTATATGTATAAAGACATAATTATGGTAGAATATGCCTTAGGGATAAATCTCCCTGAAAATCAAAGTTTTTCAAAATATCTCGAAACTTTGCCATATCAAAGTTTATTCCTGGTTCTTTGGAAATAATAACAGAAATTGGGGTTCACTGTCTTGTTTTCCCCCCATAGTGTTAACACAGTACTCAGAGACCATACTAGATTCTTAAATGACTAAATTTTGAGTTTGGACAGTGACCACAGATCTTTTAAATTGGTTTACTTGAGAATAGGTTGGACTTTTATTAAACAACTTTATTTCCAAGGCTCATGCTACATTCCATTCATGTTTTGTGTGTACAAAGTGTCTGTATAGAAAAATACAAAATAGTGTACCACTAGAATACCATGTACATGTAACTAAATTCATGCATACATATATGTTCATGGTTGTTGAATTTTCTGTTAATAATAGTCTGGTTTCTAATGACTGCCTGTCACTTCATATTTGTGAACTGGAGGAAATGTACATACCTGGTGGCCAGTTTTCATATACATGTTGTGCTATATCGCCTGCAGAATCATTGGTTGAAAATAAGAAGTCTTTTGTCTTTCCCGACACCAAGATCAAACGCAGGTTAATCTGAAATAGATAACATATCAAATATTCAGTTACTCTTTTGCTCTAAGAATTCTCTAATACTAGCACTCAAAGCAGAAAATTGGATAGTCTCAAGAAATCACTATGACAACAAATTTCATAAAAAAACAGCACCAATGGCATTGTAGCACAACTGTATTTAGCTATTGCTGTGGGTGTGATCTTGTTGCTAGGTATATTTGCATATATTTTTGGAATCTATAAACTTTCCTGCCCTTCCCACTTTTTGTATTTTTTGCAATGTAAACCATCATTTAGCTGTTGCCATGGGTGTGGTCCTGTTGCTAGGCATATTTGCATATATTTTGAATCTGCATTCACTTAATATCTACCCATCCCTGTTGTTATCTTTGTAAATATGCATCATCATTTCACTGTTGCTAAGGGCATGGTCATGGTTGCTATGGCCAATTGTGTCATGTTTTAAACAATAACTGCAGAATAACACCTGCAGAAACATCCCCACCAAGTTTCAACCCCATTCACCTAAGTTCAGTTGTGCTAAAAAAAACACTACTGGGCATCAGTGCAATGTTGTGTCATGTCCATGGAATGATCAATACATTTATTTCCATTACAGTATAATGTTTTCGGTATTGTACTGCAGTGCAACCATACTACTTTGCATGCAACGATACAAATTATCGTTTTTCGTCCTCTACTCAAAATGACAAAGCTCCTTTTAAAGTCCCTTGTTTTTTTCCTTGCCTGAATGACGATAGATTTCACAGATTAATATCTAAACATCATATAGAAAGGGAGCGTGTCATTCCATCCGACCCATATCCACAAAGAAAAATCTGTAGATATATTCTTTCGATTGCTGAAAAATAGAAAACTATTTACATTGATACAATTCTTATGATACCACTCACAAAATACTATTTTATTTTCTCCTCTCTACACAATATGTTCTCTACTCAAACAGCTTTTTAGTTGTTGTACACAAAGCTCTACTCAATCAATACAGTAATCTTATAACATGACTGATAAAATCTTTTTCATTTTCATATAATTGCCATTAATAATATTCCTCAGTCCATATTTCATACTTCTGAGTTAGCCACAAGGGTACATCTGAATACCTTTCAAGTCATTGTGATCAGATCTCTATGTCAAACACATTCACTGATAGATCCACAGACACAGTGAACAGCTGCACCTATCGCTGATAATATAGATGCACCACAAATGTTCAATATAACATATCATGGTTGTATCCTAATTGTCTATATGCACATATCTTTGCATATCCTATCCTATGGGGTTAGTGTATATAACTCTGATCTTCTCTGGTTGCTTTAAATTTGCATAATGTGAACTCGTTGATCCTCTGTATCCGTAAACACTCAGTATGGTGGTGGTGATGGTGGCAAATCAAATACATACAGAAATATCAGCAATGAGTTCTTCAGCTTTGGCATGTGCATTGTACAAAATCTAAATATATATTAGCTGATTTGGGGGTAAATAGATTAGCACAGACTACTGTCTGAGTATTTACGGAGTTTAGCAAAGTGCATTTCATTACAACTCAAGCTGGTCAATAACATATATAGTTCATTACAATTGTACTTCTAGGTTGCCCACAGCATGCATTAGAGAAATCATTGTAACCAGTTGAAATAATCCATCCAAGATAAGCAGCCACTAATACCTACTGGTTATACAATATTTGTATGAAAATGAACTTTTGTTTGATATACAAAGGGAAAAATTGGTACATTTACAACTAAAATTACAAACTATAGACTTGTGTGTCTGTCAGCAAACTCCCCAAGCATCTTTTGAGTTCTGTTTACAAAAGTGTTAACCAATTTTAATATTTATTTGTGTTTCAATGCAAATTTGTGAAAATGTGGAAAACTACACTTTCATGAATATAAAACATGTAATAAAAAATGATTGTTCTATTCATACAAAGTCCACTAATATAATTAGAGTTTAGCTAGATTAGCTATCAAGTATCATTTGTTAATTTATGGCCAACCATATATGTATAGATCAAGTTTAGGTAGATCTGTCAAGTCAACTAGTGAGTTAAGCTACATGTACAAATGTACATAAAGCTCTGCTAAGTAGTCCACTAGTGAGAGTTTAATTTAGTTACATCTGCCAAATCAACAAGTGAGAGTTCAGTGACATGTACATCTGCTAAGTCTACTAGTGAGAGTTTAGTTACATGTACATCTGCTAAGTCCACTACTGGGTTAGTGAGTCCACTACCCTGGTAGTAAGGGTTTCACTAGATGCACATCTGCCAAGTCCACTAATATATTAGTTCATTTACATGTAGATCTGCCAAGTCCACTAGTGAGAGTTCAGCTAGATCTATAAGTCATTTACTATGCCATAATTGAAAGGCTACTGTGGAAACATAGTGGCTGGGAAAGAGAATTGAATGGGATTGGATAGGCAGCACTACAATTAAAACCAGATTGATCTCAATCAGACAGTAGTCTGGTCTGATTACTATGTAATACTGTCCTTAACACCAACAACCTACATACGGATAATATCATGCAAAAAAGGTGTTGTTGTGATAACCCCAACATTAAAACTTTACCACCTAAAATTAAGGCGGCCTTGGAATGTATGTACAGAGAGTGTGGGCTTGTGAGGGTTGGGAGGATAATCTAAAAGATTTAATGATGCAACTACAGCTGAACTATATATTAAACTTGCCTTTAAATTTTATTTCTTTTATTTTCTAATCACCATTCCAAGGAATTATAACATTAGATATTATGTTCAACATGTGTACATCTCTGGGGGAGGGGGGTGGAATTTGGTCTATGTATGTTTGAAATTCTGGGGTAAATGTGATCTTTGTGTGTTTGAAATTCCTTCTTTGTTTTTCTTCCAAGTTGGAATTGACTTTAACTAAATGTGATTTGAAAGGATGAAATTACTTGGCCTTGGGGTTAATTCAAAGGTCAACACACTACATGCCATTCTATTACAGACAGGGTCAATTTCAATCAAATCTGTTACCAACACCACTGTTATTCTATGCATGAGAGATGCATTGTGGGGCCAGGTACACATCAAGTGTTACATACAAGTAACCAATGGCAATGCTACTATCAGATGTTCTGATATCCCTTTCTTACCGAACCTGAATATTTTAAGACTACTAAATTATTACAAATATATACTGAATCAAAATACATTGATAAGACACGCAACTTATGGAGGAGATAGTTTTATGTCGTAATAATTCCTAGAACAATATAGCCGACTGTATTCAAATTGAAGATGTGTCAGGTGATCAACCAAGACAAGCATGTGTGGACGAAAGCTTCAATTTAAAATGTTCAACACATATAGTGTTTCAATAGTTGAAAATGAAGATGAACTTTTACCATCCAGTCTGTGAGTTTTACAACAGACAAAAATTAATTAACTTTACATTTCTTTGGGGAGCAAGCTGTTGAGTCAAGGTCATTTATAGGTGAGTCAAGGGTATTCACTGTATCAGACTATATACCTGTGGGCCCATAGTTTCCACACTTTAACTAGAAGGTCAAGGTCATTCCAAAAGAAGTTTAACCCTGATAGAATGGGTAAAAGGTTTCATTGTGTCCTCAAAACAAATTTGATGCACCACTGACACTGTCACACATAGTGATTTCTTGTAGTGCACCAAAATGTGTTATTCCCATATTCCTTACTATTGGTTGGTTAACTATATCAACAATCAAACCCAGTTAAATATTACCATTTTGACAACTACAAACAATTTTGTCTTTCATTAGAGTGCATACTGCCTGTGTGTGTGTGTGTGTTTGTGGTGGTGGTGGTGGTGGTGGTGGTGGTGGTGGTGGTGGTGGGGGGGGGGGGGGGGGGGGGCACAATTCCATGTTTCATCCAGAATGCCACGGCCAATATAGTTCCAATAGAAAGTTCATTCTTGATAATGTGGGTGAAAAGTTTTGATGTATCCATTAAAGCAAATTTGATGTACCATTGACACAACAATTTCTAATACCACACAATTTATCATTTACACTCACAGCAGCAATTTTTTTTCATTCGCAGATACACTAGAGACAACACATGACCTGGGTCCATCTATATGTGACAGTTGTCAGAATAATAATATTATAGAAATAGTGGCTTTCTTTATCCTAAATGACAGTCATTCAAACTAAGGTCACACTAGGGTCATCAGCTGTATTTACATCTCATTAACTGATTATTTCAAACACCAATATTCAATAGAGATTTGCAGTCATAATACGCTACAAGAAGAGAGAGAAGATATTAAAGCAGTACATGAATATAGGCTCTTTGGTACTTTGGTTCTCTCTAAAATGGAGTTCGATTGAGAAACTGAGACCTACAGTTTTCTTGTAAATCAAAAAATTCAAGATCGATCTACAAACATTATCTTTGTAACTCAAGATATCTAAGGGATTTCAAAATTTCTCAGTTTAACCCTACCAAACTAGTTGGCGACTCTGGTTTCCTACTGTGTTAATGCTAGGAAACTTGAGTACCAAGTGTCACCTTTTTTCACGTTCTGACTTTGATATGGATTAATAAAGTCTATGTTGTCGTCATCTTCTTCTTCTTCTACATCCTCATTATCATAAAGATGTGCTGCCCATACTATTACATGTAAATGTTATTCCCTAATATTTATTTTGTTCAGCCAAGGAAAATATGAGAGTGATCTAAGGGGGCCTTTGTCACTCCTTGACAAGCAACTCGTAGTGACAACCCTTACGTCATGAGCATTTTCCAGCTGAATAAAGAAAAATATTGGATAATAACATAATTATACCAGCATCATTAATAATTGATTTTGAACATTTTGAATCATATTTCGAACACAGCACAACCAGTGACATAGACACGTGTTGTTGTAACACAAAACAACCAGAGAATATATTCCGTATTTTTGGTCTTATGCATGGTATAATACTACAATACTAAAACAAAGTGACTATAACATACTGTTGCCTCAACAGTGTCAACACCTACATGTACTCTCTTATCATTTCAACCCCCCCCCCACCTCCCATAGCATTATATCCATTACAAAATATGTTTTATATATACTGTACTAACTACCTTGCCTTACATTGCCTATACAATATCATTGTATATTGTGTATATACATGTACCAGTAAATGGTAGATGTAACAAAGTAAAGTGACAGTTGTCAGTGTTTGATAAATGTCAATTAAATAGTCTCATTAATTTGTGGGATAATGTATAATGAAAGCCAAGCTCACATAATCATCCTGGGAAGGCCGTCACAAATTGAATTCATTAAGAAACCAGTAACCAGGTTACAGTAAGGTCACAGTGGTGGTGATTACATGAAACCTGGCAGTCAACCACTGACATGCTATCGTATTACAATCTGTTCTGCATCACTTTGTGTACCTTGTTAGACAATTTAAGTTGGAATACATCAGTACCACTGTGACATTTTCAATGCTGATTGCAATTCTATTTATACATATACAAGCAGCAACAATTTCAAATTGGGGAAAAAGTCACCCATTACATTAATATGAAGGATCTGAATACATGGTAAAATTTGAAAATATGAACAATTCTTGTACTTCTCATTCAGGGACTGTGAGTTTACTCTGGTGACTGCAACATAAAATTAACTCATATAAATTTTATACGCAAAACGTATAATTAATACTGTAAATATAATACCGATATGTTGAATTTTAATTCTGTAAATATAATACCGATATGTTGAATTTTAATTCTGTAAATATAATACCGATATGTTGAATTTTATTTTTTTTAAATTTGAAAATCTATATGCATTTAGGATCCCAAGCTCCTCTACATACTTATAATTCTTTTCATTTTTCATTAACTTCTTCATAAGTACAAGCACTGTCTATACAGTTTTAAAACAAAGCCTTGTTATGACAATTTGCTATTATTCTCCTAATTTTTTCTTTGTTTCAAAATATGAGTGACCTAAGGGGCCTTGTCACTACGAGTCAAGAGACAAGCAGTGACAAAACCCTTGGGTCATGAGTATTTTCCGGCTGAATGAAGAAAAATATTGGAAAATAATATAATTATACCTCCTCAAGCATAATTTATGACAAGGTAGAAATTAATGGTGATTTGGAATATATTAACCCACATTTTGAGCATCACAGAACGAGTGACGGAGACACAAGTTGTCATGACAGAACGGCCAAGGTATATGATCCATATTTTCTGTTAATATACAATAACTTGGCTTCTGCATGATATAATTTGATGTATTCATTAATGGAGTACGGGTCAGACCTCAACATTTTTTTCTGTGACATATGAATTACAAATGTTAATCTACATACTGAGAAATGTCTGGTCATAACTACTATATTAACCATAAGATGTGTAGCGTAGTTAGGCAAACTGGACAAATAATTTGATGAGGTATTTGTTGGGTGCATCCAAAAAGTGACACTGACATCAATAGCATATAGACTTAATCCACATGCAATATAGATATTCTATATTCTATATTCTTCTCAGGGCAAAAATCAATGATACAACATGGGTATTAAGTAAGTATTCAAATTTTAGGGAAAAAAGTACATCAAGTTGGCCCATATCCCTATAATAGTGTCAATATTTCCTTCATTTCTATCTGTACAAAAAAATGAGCTTTGTGTAGTAGTTAATAAATAGTTATCAGTCAGCCATTCATGGTCCTGACTAAACTGATAACATTCAATATAATTTATGTACTCAATAATTCAATCAATGTCTTCTTTACTATCTTAAAATCACTTTGTGAAATATATTTTCAGACCTCCAAAAATATAATGTTGTCATGATAAGATCACATGGCTTCCAAAAGAATAAAACATTCATAATTGTTGGTACGATGATAATCATGTTAATCATTGCTAAACCGGGTGATTGAATGACTGTACACAACAAATCGTTCAGTCTAGGCTTCACATCACATCAACTTTGACCTTTGTAATGCTCAAAATATGGAATTTCACACAGTTGACATCATTGGTTCATCATCACTAGAGGGCAGTCTTCATTTGAAAGGTGTATTGATTTCAATGTCATTGTCGCAAGTCTTCATTTGAAAGGTGTATTCAGCTCATTGTCACTTGAGGCAGTATTCATTTGAAAAGTACAAATGTACATTGTACATGTATATTCATTTCAATGTCACTAGGACAGCCTTCATTTGAAAGGTGTATTTATCTCATTGACACTAGAGGACAGTCTTCATGTGAAAGGTGTATTTATCTCATTGTCACTTGAGGGCAGTATTCATTTGAAAGGTGTATTCACCTCATTGTTACTAGAGGGGGTCTTCATTTGAAGGGTGTATTCATCTAATTTCACTTATTGCAAGTAGCTGCTGATTTGCCTATCACAGTTTTAGTACTACTAGTCACATGACCAACTATAACATGGCTAATATGGATACAAGCTATCTTCTTACACAAAAATTTCCATGACCATAATTATCCGTGAAGTTTACGTCTATATAAAAGTAGGTACATGTATAATAATATATGAATAAGCTAGACTGGCACCACTGTGACATAAAGTCCATGTCGTAAAATACAATTTCAATACTAACACTAGCACATTGTATGAAATGTCCAACATGATTTCTCTAAATGCAATTATGTTTATCTGAACAGTGTTTGACATTTTGACATCAAAACTAATCAGACGGAGTTGTTGTATTGGTGATTCATTTACAGACTGACTGACGATTCCTGTGGCTTGAAGACAATTCATGGGAGATAGGTTACACGCACTTGCACGAAATCATTATGTCCTGGTTTTATTCCATTACATAGGCATGAGTCATATGTACACTGTACGCCACTCACCACAGTCAGTAAATTTCAATGTGTAAACATTAAAAATGAAATTGCATGCCTTAAGATCCACCATATACAGACTACAATCTCTGATGATGTCAATGAGAATGATGTCCTAATTGTATTTACACACAGTACATAAAATACATAGAATATATTAGCTCTGTCCATATCTGATCCAGATCCAATCTGAATTAAACTTATCCAGATCACATTAATCCACATCGATTCCACTTTCTGTCCACACACAAAAATTGAAAGATGGATTCAATTCGAATTACATTAGCATACCTGTCCACACACATTACTAGCTTCGATTTGGATTACTTATGAAACTAAATCACTCGAGTATGTGCCAGTCCACACCAGGCCTAACTGATTGCGATCTGATTTGAATTACTTTGATCCAGATCAAAACCACCACCCAGAGTAGGCTTCAATCCGGATCAGTATACGAATTAACCACAAATAATAACTATGGACAGTTAAATCAAATTGGATCCTGATCAGATATTTGTAGTATGGACAGGCTTATTATATAGTTCATGTTTCCAAGAATCAATATGGCACTGACAGTAAAATCCAGTTAAAATTGGAAACAAATGTGATGTTGCGATCCGTCTTCTACGGACAAAGGTAATTTACGAGATCAAGGTTTGTAGTAGACGGATCAAAACGCCGTATTCGTTTCCAATTTACCGTTCCAAAGTAACTATATTTTACTGTCTTACATAAACCATATTCACTGTTTTCAGTTTAGCTCTACAAATTTGAATGGCTTACCAATTGATATAAATTCTGATTCGCTACTATAACTCTTAAGCCTAGCCATATCTCATCAGGTAGTAGACCTGAAATATTGACAGGTTTACTTCCTACACGATAATGCTTTCTATAAATTCTATTACAATGTTATTAACAAAATCTAAAGTTATATTCTTCCTTTTAAAATAAATAAGAATAGTAACCATCTATTGGGCTAAATAAATTCAGAAATTTGTTGTTATGGTTACCACTGAGTATCACCATATGTGGTACCCTGGTGATAAAGCAAGAGGAAAGAGATTACCAGGAGAAAACCTGTGTTGCTCAGTTGGGTGAAACTGAATATCATCCTTCATAGAACAGACCTGGTTGATTTTTCATCAAATCAAGCCAGCGAAGGGTGGGTTTGAACCTAGACTACAGAGGTAACACTAACAGAAATATCACTTATAACAGACAACTTCCACAAGACATTATACTTTGCATTATATAACAAAAAATATTAAACTTGATCTTCTAAAATAGTATGAAGAATAATCATACCATTATCATAGTAAGGTAACAAATTCCACATAGATAAACGGAGATGAACATTCTGAAAGTGACATGCTAATAGCAAAACTGAAATCTAGCTAACGTACAGTACGGATGGCTTAAATCTATTGGTGACAATCATATTCTATGCACAGCATATGACTTTAAGTCTGTGAAAAACACAGAACCAGCTAAATAATATATCTTGTGATTGATACTATCCCAAAACAAAATGTTATCATGTCCTACCTGCAATGATACTACAGTCTTGAATAAAATAAAACATAAGGTATGGAGATCTTCGCTAATAAACTGAACCTTACCTACATGACAGCGATCAAATTACTCATGACTAATCTCACATCTGTATCGTATAAATAATTTCAGTTGAAAAGACTCAATATCATTACCCTTTTTGCATAATTTCTCCCCCGTCTATTTGATTTCCCTATTTTTATGGACAAGGGCATTACCTAGTCATATAATATGCCCTAAACTCTAGTTAAGTGTAACACGTCAGGTAGGATCTCAAAGAATAAGCATGCATGCATGGAGTCGTATACTCTGCATATTAATCAAATATAGTACCCTTTACGTAAAGGCCAAGTTCAAGATTTGGGTGAGAAAAACAGCTGTTAGGCAGAGCTATAGGAAAAGTTGGTACAGAACAAAACAATGATCAAATTTAATCCTAATGGTGCCACTCATAAGACGTCATCATGTGAGAACCTGGGTTTGAATCATGGGCCTTTAAATCCACCAAGATAGTAAGACTAATAGTGGCTCAGACATGTATAGTCATGGAATTTAAAATAAGACGTAAATTTCAAAATCCTGTATTCTCACCTTATAATGAAATAACTTCGAAATATTCCATGTCTAAAATCAATATTCCATTGCCATAGTTTTTCTACAACAATGCATGTAAATGTACTACGGAAAACTGACAACATCTCAACTTGTATCAGACATACAGACAAAATCAACACGTATACAGCCTAAGCAATTAAACACACTGTAATCTTGGAGCCAGACTGTTTAATACAGGAGTTATCTCCTATTGCAATCATTTTCAACTGTCTCATTATCTGATGTCTTTGCTTGTTTAAGATAAAGACACAATTACTAACAGCTTCTATATATACTATGCCATGGACAGGTCATGGAGGCCACAGACTAGACTTTTACTTTTTGCGAATTGTTGTTACTTCTAGACTTACAAAATACAAATCAAGACTTTCAAAACTGAAAAACAAATTAAAACGGAGATTCAGAAATTAACAAAACGATTGTATAAATCATGTGATAGCATGATAAGAACACTGACAATATTATCAGTTGAATTGATAAAACTGACAAATCAGTGAAATACAATGTAATATGAAATGACAATCACACACATGAACACACACACACACACACACACACACACATGCATGCATGTGTGCAGAGACACGAACACACACACACACACATGCACATGCACATGCATGCGTACAGACAAACACACATGCACACACACACACACACACACACACACACACACACACACAAACACATGCATGCATGCAAAGATACATACATGTACATATGCTCTTTTAAAGACTTATTTATTGGAATCTGTATTTATGTATAGATTAATGTATACAGCACTCAATTCAATCATCTCATGTTTAATATTACAAAAATTGGACTGTACCCCCCCCCACCCCACCCCACCCACCTGAGTTACATGACACTCCAAGTACAAGTTCAGAATACCTTTTCAACAATGGAGTATAATTAAGGAATTCCAGTTGATAAAACATGAAGGTTTCCTTTTCCAGGGACAAAGAAAAAACAAACATCCTGTGTTTCAGTGAGTGACACGCTAGGTTAAACTTTAGAGACATGAAATGAAAACTGAGACAAGAGAATTAATGTCTGATGGTAGACAAAGACACTGTACATACCATATGTCTGTCTTTGCCTCAGGATAAGCTGTGATTACAGCTATACACCATTTAATATCAAACACAGTTTTCAAGGAAGATACATTTAAGTTTTATCATACATGCAGTCTTGAAATTCAAGCCTTACATTGTACAGCGATGAAGGAGACTGAATTATAAATGTATTTTACTCTATGTTACAAAAGAGACAGTTTCATATTATGGTGTCGGTCCTTTCTGGAAAGAACTTGCTGTATCTTGTTCTATGCTTTTATATAGAATTACCTTTAGAAATTGTGTGCAATTGCATGATTGCTGTCGGTTTTGCAAGATTTCATCCTGTAACAAATAGGGCCATAATAATATCACATCAATATCCATAATACTTAATAGGAGCTGCATTACTGTAATGTACCACTTACATATTGCAGTAATAATATGAATTTTACTAACCCACTTAACGTTGTCCTCATATTTTATTAACTGTGATACACTTTTTCAAACACTAGATACATGTAAATCTAACAGAGGGAGTAACCAACCTGAGAGAAACTTGTAATCCATAATACATTGACATGTATAAAACAGTCTATGTGACAGGTCTGTGATGTAATCCGTAATACACTGACATGAATAAACAGTCTATGTAACAGTCTGTGATTTAATGATTGCCTTTATGTACACAGGATTGATGTCACCACTGACTTTGCAAAGAGCTGTCACTGTGTTCACAGATCAACGTTAACTATAAACATTTGCTGTAATCTTATTTCCCAATTATAGGATTCATACCCAAGTATACCATACACATGCCAAGTTATTGTCTTTGATTGTTTGAACAAATATGGATTACATAATTACAATACTCTGGTCATTCTACTGTGTTTTGCGGTGCTTGAAATATGACTTAAAATGTTCCAAATCGCCATTATTTTCCCACTTTTTCATAATTATGCTTGAGGAGGTATAATTATATTATTCTCCAATATTTGTCTTCATTCAGCCGGAAAATACTTGTGACCGAAGGATTTTTGTCACTACTTGTCTTGCAACTCGTAGTGACAAGGTCCCTTAGGTCACTTGTATTTTCCTTGGCTGAACAAAGAAAATTATTATGAAATAATATCTAATTATACAGTTAGAATCCATCTTTTTGTTTGTTTGTTTGACAGAAATGAATACCATGTACTGAGTCCATGTTCCAGGCTATAGTTACTTTGCTGTTACTGGGATACTAAAAACATGGGTTGCCATGACACTCAATCACCAGATAATGGATAACATGAAATGTAGTATACACAAGCTATTACTACAAAATATATCAAATTTCTTCAAAATTAGTCAAAACAGGCTTTTTTTACAAATGTAAACATGATATGAATAAATCCTTGAATATTATATTATCAATAGAGGTGTGCCATCTACAAATTCAATATATCTAGAAATGTGGTACACAAATTAGTTCATAATTATACAAACACAATCTAAATGACTTGATAGATAACATTGACTGTCTAAACATAAATATTATAGGTAATATCACAATGTACTTGATATACAGTAAAGTGAATCCACTGTTGACTATTTTTCCTATAGCAATGGTAATCAGCTAATCAACATGCAAGACTACTAATACTAATACTCTTTCTACACTCATGCTAATCAGGTAATCAATATGCAAGACTACTAATACTAAATACTCTTTCTACAGTCATGCTAATCAGCTAATCAATATGCAAGACTACTAATACTAATACTCTTTCTACAGTCATGCTAATCAGCTAATCAATATGCAAGACTACTAATACTAATACTCTTTCTACAGTCATGCTAATCAGCTAATCAATATGCAAGACTACTAATACTAATACTCTTTCTACAGTCATGCTAATCAGCTTATCAATATGCAAGACTATTAATACTAATACTCTTTCTATAGTCATGCTAATCAGCTTATCAATATGCACAATACAGACATCAACTGTTGACTTAAACAATTATAAATTCATTGATAACATCAATACAAATACACAGTTATTTACCTGGCATACACAAATAGTAAACAAATCTGAATAAAATTGAATGCTTCACCTTTGACCCCATCCATTCATTAACCTTTGACCTCAACCATACAGTCTATGGAAGCCCTATGTACATGTACATGTATGCATCTTGATGCTAAGCAACTTGATAAAGTACATCACACCATGTGATTATTTCGCACACATTTCCGAATCCTTTTCATTTCAATATATCCAATATCTGATTATCAATGTATTATTATTCTGTATTATTGCTATTCTTGTATTAACTATGCTAAGTACAGGGTGTGGTGCCCAGGACTAGTTAGTTACAGCCTATAAATAGATACCATATATGCAAGGCCATATCAGTACAAACAATCGCATATAATTAACTGTAATGTCACCTTCCTAACTCCATCTATAAAAATAGTCTGTGTCCAACAAGCACAACGTGTATAAATAAAGAGTTGTCAAGCCTATCTCAATTTCAATTTTAACTGTATCAAGTATACTAGAATTTCAATGGACAGGGTATTAACAAAAACAGCTAACAAACAAGTATCAAATTCTTTCAGATAATATTGATGTAGTTATGTAATGAAATAATTACACTATTTCTTAAGTGGCCATGAAGGTAATGAGCTCCTTTTGAAAACAGAAACTATTAATCCTATATTCAACTTAAAAAAGCAAGTACATATTGGAAATAAATCATCACAAACAGCTGTTGTACTACTATGTATATTTCAATGTTCTTTTCAATTTCATATTTTCAATATTTCAAAAACATCGTGTTATATTATGCTCAAGTTGTAATCTCCATTTTATAGTTTTGTTTCATTTATTACTGGATATTTTGTCTTCTATTTATATGTCATTTAAAATGACATAACCTGACAATCTAAAATTATAAATCAATAAATTTGATGATATCTATATCAAGTCTTGGTATATCAATGCAAATAGTTGAGGTACTGTCCATGTAAATGTAGCCTTACTAACTTACAAAGACACAACCTAACAGTTGGAAGCATTATGATAACACATTCAAGCTAAATGAGCCTGAGGTGCCCAGATACTAAGACATGTTACTACACAAGCCCCCCCCCCCCCAAACTTATGTATTATGTGAATGAGACATAACCTGCTTTTCTTTTATCAACCTTGAGACCAAGACACCACACATGGTGATAGTCCAACTTTGACATTGCTTTGACTCGTATACCTTCACTTTCCAATACTGACCCAGTTCTCCGTGCATTCACACTGAGTACATAAATGCAATCATTTCTATTAGAAAGTAGTGCACACAAGGACTACCCACAATCACATGCTGTAATGAATTCAACTATACTATACACACTGACGAATTCCACAACTGGAAGTCTTTCTTTCCTTGAACACTCGATCTGAACTCACAAAGCCATGACAATGATGCACCTCTACAATACAAGTATTCAGCATCAACAGGAAACACAAAGACCAGCTACACAGCTTGCTTCATTTACAGATTACCTTACTAAAGTTACTACTGAACTAACACCATGAATGTATTAAACCTCCTTGCTAACACAATGACAGCAGGGTCAGCTGGGTTATTTTCTACACATTGAACAACAATGACATCCTTGGTGGTAGGTAGAGTTTAAAACCTGAAAGGACTTCCTCTACTCCTTGGCCAGTTAGAAATGAGGAATAACCCCATCCACCAAGTAAGGTTACAGAAAGAAGATACCACACGTTGACTTCACTCAGTGGTACAAGCTGAGTTTATACACTTTTTACTCAAAATGAAAACACACATAAAACCTTGATTAAACTATTCTAGTATAAAATTACTACATGCATACATGCATACCTTCTATGACACGACTGTCTTCTGGCACTATTGGAACACTTCATTGCATAGCAGGGATTTCTTTTTTTGACATTTTTTATTAATATATTATGTATATAAATTTATGTCATTGCATCATTTATCTGTTGATACATACCAGGTTTTAGTTCAGTAAATTGCAAGTGATGTTTCAGTAAGTAGAATAGTACGAGTAACTTTATATCAAATGCTGCAAAAATTACATCCAAAAACATAATAACTCAGCTTGTACCCTTAAAACATTATGGTGACTCTATTTTTTTCTGTTTCTCATTACTCGATCGACCAAAATTTTCAGCGCTGTCATCAAAATAATTTTTTCCCGCCTGCCCTTAATATTTTGTGGAATAATGCCCTATCTGGCAAAATATACAAGTGTCAGGACTGTACGAGTCATCTCTACAGTCATGACAGTGGCGACAACACTTGTTCACGAACAGAACATTTCTTTCATGACAGAAGTTATTCAAGTAGGAGGTCTGAGAACATGTCAATTGTGTAGTGAAGTTGGGAAAGGGTTTGTTAGTGTTACCAGGAATCCAACAAAAAGAAGATAGAGAGGAGGAAAAGGAGAGGCAGAGAAACATGAAGATGATTTTCATATTTATTTATGTTTTTCTTTAAAAAATCAACCACCTAACCCATGACTGCTATTAAAAAGTAATGAGAAACATGAAAAAAAAATAATAGGGTCAGCCTAAAGAGGGTTTTATTTCTCAATGCTGAGAATTATCAGTCGTGACAACAATATCAATATAGATGGTTAATATCTGCACTATCCTACAGAGAATACATATAATAATACTAA
The DNA here is from genome assembly GCF_964340395.1 of Glandiceps talaboti. Taxonomy (NCBI): domain Eukaryota; kingdom Metazoa; phylum Hemichordata; class Enteropneusta; family Spengelidae; genus Glandiceps; species Glandiceps talaboti. The sequence continues at coordinate 5,184,327 of NC_135556.1, read as the reverse complement.
AAGGTACAATCATTACTCTAACCTTTCCAACAATTGGCAAACATACAATTAAATACCAGATATCATATCACATATCAACATATGATGACATTTGACAAAGTCTAGACTATTAAGGAAATTGCAAGGGAATAAACATTGGCAAATAACAGACTACTGTAATAAGGTTTCATGTGTGCAGAAGATATGAGCACAACAACATATTTTGTTGTGTTTTGAGTGGTAGTAGGTAAAACCTATATGCATCCCCAACCCCAACCCCACCCCCACCCATCCCTTCATTTACTGGGGTTTCCTAAGCAATAATTGCTGACTAAACACGACGCAATATAAACTTCATTGATTTCCCACATCTATATTACCAGGATTTTAAAACTTTTTGTTTCTATTCATCTTTTGACTTGTAGTGACAGGGCTCCTTAGGTCACTCATATTTCCTTGGCTGAAACAACAAATATTATTGGGAATACCATTAAATTATTAGAAATGATTATACAAGGTGTATCACGTTCTGCTAATTTAATTAACTAGATATATTTCATCAGTGTCTATGATATCTCCTATTTTAATCTACACATTACACATAAGGTAGAGATCACTTTTCAACTCAAACATTGGATACCCACAGTCCCACTTACATTGTAATCATCCCAATATTTCAAGAGATTGATGACTTAGATATTTCAACATCTACATGCAATAAAAGCAAGTCTACTGCGACGAAAGCTTGTATCTGACCCTCTCGTTATTGACATACTTGTTGTAAAATGGCCATTTTACTTGCCGTTAGCTTTGTGTAATCTACATCGCCATGGGAACAAAGGTATTCTGTCTCCTTGTTCCTCATCGTTTAGACATTATGCAAAAATCGTTGGCTCCAAACGTCTATTTTCTATAAACCAGTGGATTTAATGTGCCAAGATTACTTGCAGGTACTCATCACTTATGCATGTACTAGGTACATCAACCTGGCTTGCTCTCCATCGCATGACACACACATCATACAAGCAGCAGTGTACATTTACATTTTAATAGACAATTTCACAAGAATTTCTTTTCAGCGGAACCGCATCAACCCAGTTACTTAGCTCAATATCAATTACCTGACCATTACTAAACGACACTGACAGAATCTCTAAGACAAGCTTTCACCACAGTTTGTTCATTACATAGTATAAATGCTTGCTTCTAATATAATAAATTCTTAGTTGGCTACAATATTTGTTCTGGTTTATCAAACTACTTGCTCCCATTCAACATCTGTATTTTATTAACAGTTTGTCCTTAAAATTTCAGAATTATATTACTCAGGTACTGTGCTCTTTTCTACTATTTTCCATACACAATATTGAAAGGTAAGTGCCCCCTCAAATCATATTTTGAAATGGTGCAACTTTGATGGATTTCCTGTGTTCATTGTTTAATAAAAATAAGTATCATCTTTCATGTCTAACACTTAGCATTTTAAAAAAAGGATTTGTGTACCCATTTTGTACAAAAACATTGTTAAAACAGAAAAAAATGCAGATATTTAAGACACGTTTTTTGCGGTGTTTTTTTCACATTTTGGTCTCAATGAAACTAAGCACTGGGGAAATATTTTCTCTAGGATCAGTAAATTCTCAGAGAAACAAGTAAAGTTACTAAAGTAACAGTACATGTATGGAGAAGCTTAGAAAAAAAAACATTATTGTTGATAATTTGTACATCATTCATGGAATTGATAATGAGTTCACTATGCAACATAAATGTAGCCAAGTGTACAAAAAACAATTACAACAGCATTTGTAGGTATAATTAATCCAACCAATATCAAGCATATTATTCAAACATAATTACCCCCTGACAATTCTAGATTTAATCCTTTGCTCAAAAATATATTTACTTTGCACAAATCATGAACCATTACAAATAGATAAGGCAAACACTAAAAAAAAAGTAACAGAACTCTTGAGAACAAAAGATAACAAGTAACAAATGAATTTTTTATGTACCTATTGTGAGAGTACAATGTCATTAATTCATTGTTGCCAATATGTCTGTCCAGTCAATTGTATTACCTTTGTGTATGACTTGTCCTTCTAATCACTCTCTTTAATGACCTTCAATAAAGAATATACATTTTTCATGGCTAACTAAAGGCTATGTTTGCCAACAACCACAGAAATAGTTAATAATGAAAATTTCCACTCACAGAGTCAAAAAATTCCATGTAAGCAAATGCCATATTTTCACTGATATCCTGTCAGCATCGTCACAGGTTTACTACAGTGGGTTGACAAGAATATTTGGGATTCATTTCCTACAAATTTGTTGACTCTCAGTAGAAATTTTCATTACTAAGTATGAATCCTGAGATGAGAGTCAATGAACATTCATTCTCACATATAAATAGTCTTTTATGTTGCATAAAAGTAATTTTCAATAGTGGGTAGTTGATCAATATCATCACCTGAGGTCACATTTCACTATCATTTTCATTGCCTCCAATCTTTTTAATAATCTTCAAGGTCTAGTTAGGGAGATCAGTTATTATTTTACCTTGAGAAACTCAGTAAGCTGTATTCAATAAATTAAATCTATTTTTCAAACCTAAAAGTAACAGTTCTTGCATCAATACATCATACATTCTATATTTGGATAAAAACACAAATTACATGAAAACATAACTTTCCTCTTTTTCACAACATTGGATGGTATATCTTATGCTTAGATATTGTATATTTATAGTGCATGTTATAATATACCTAGTGATAATGCTGTGCCATGATTCGCTAGAATCAGTCACGTGATAGTAAAATAGAATGGCTATTTCCCTAGGGGAATTGTTCCATCAACTATTACATGGTCACGTGACCACCGCGAGTTCACAGAAGGTCAAAATGGCAGCTTCTGACGAAGTTGTCTGCCACCGCGAGTTCACAGCATGAGGTATATCATAAAACACATATTGCCTGGCCTATATTCGGGCTATAACACCGGTTCATTACCCCGCGTGACTGTGAGTTACCAGAATCACATGCTATTTCCCTCGGCCTCTGGAAATAGCATGTGATTCTGGTAACTCACAGTCCCTCGGGTGTAATAAACGGGTGCTATAGCCCTCATGGCCAGGCAATATGTGTTCAATATCACCTTATTCAGAAATAGGTTATTTGTGGATATTAAAACTCAATAAAGCCAATGTCATCATTGTGACCGAATTGGTTTGTATAGTCCATGAGTTTCCGTATTTGGTTTGCATGGAATAATTTAGGCAGGGAGCAATTTCTTTCCATTGAGATTAAAGTGTGGGAATCACGCTGTCCCAAAAATTGAGTATACTTCCACGACACAAATGCCTTATAGTCAAGACAGATTCAATGCTATACAGGTGAGTGACTCTAGTAGTATAAGTACATTGTATATGACGATAGCTATTACCATTTCAGCTATACCCTGTGAAAAGCTCTGAAAAGGACACTGAACGAATGGTTACACCTCCCTAAGCTATGACACTGTTCAAGAATCCCTTTCTGATTAATACAAGCCTGATGTCAGCCTGATGTTAACATAGGACTGGTGCAGGCATTTAACCCTCCCAGTTGCTAGCATATGTTGGTGAGGTGTTAGTGCTAGCCCTGTGTTAGCACTGAGCTAGCCTGATGTTAACATAGGACTGGTGCAGGCATTTAACCCTTCCGGTTGCTAGCATATGTTGGTGAGGTGTTAGTGCTAGCCCTGTGTTAGCACTGAGCTAGCCTGATGTTAACATAGGACTGGTGCAGGTATTTAACTCTCCCAGTTGCTAGCATATGTTGGTGAGGTGTTAGTGCTAGCCCTATGTTAGCACTGAGCTAGCCTGATGTTAACATAGGACTGGTGCAGGCATTTAACCCTTCCAGTTGCTAGCATATGTTGGTGACGTGTTAGTGCTAGCCCTGTGTTAGCACTGCATGAGCTAGCCTGATGTTAACATAGGACTGGTGCAGGCATTTAACCCTCCCAGTTGCTAGCATATGTTGGTGAGGTGTTAGTGCTAGCCCTGTGTTAGCACTGAGCTAGCCTGATGTTAACATAGGACTGGTGCAGGCATTTAACCCTTCCGGTTGCTAGCATATGTTGGTGAGGTGTTAGTGCTAGCCCTGTGTTAGCACTGAGCTAGCCTGATGTTAACATAGGACTGGTGCAGGTATTTAACTCTCCCAGTTGCTAGCATATGTTGGTGAGGTGTTAGTGCTAGCCCTATGTTAGCACTGAGCTAGCCTGATGTTAACATAGGACTGGTGCAGGCATTTAACCCTTCCAGTTGCTAGCATATGTTGGTGACGTGTTAGTGCTAGCCCTGTGTTAGCACTGCATGAGCTAGCCTGATGTTAACATAGGACTGGTGCAGGTATTTAACACTTCCTGTTCCTAACACATGGTGGTAAGATGTTAGTGCCAAGTAGAGGTGTGTGTGAGTGCCAGGCCAGTGTTAGTATCGAGTTAGTCTGGTGTTACAGTAACATAGGGCTGATGCAGGCATTAGCCCTTCCAGTTGCTAACACATGTTGGTGAGGTGTTAGTGCTAGCTAGCCCAATGCTTGCAAATTTGGAAAATGATTCTACAGTAATTTATACTTTAAGTTTAATCTAACTGTGTTTGGAATCCCAGAATAAAGGTAGTTTGCAGTACACTTACTGGACATTCATTGCTGTTGACACTAATAAAAGACACATTGCTGCATATTATAAGGCAAGATTAACAATATAACTCATACTTTTATCCTGGCTGATATAATATAAGATAACAAACACACGAAATACCCAACAATCCTACCCTAGAAAGGAGATCAACCAGTCACAAGCAGCTTCACTACAATGCAGTTGGCGACATGACGTCGATCACAGCAAATTTGATTCTTGTCAAGAATTACCGCTGTTGATGCACATTGTCTTGAGGGAAAAGATAGGGTTACCATTTCCAAGACTATCTAAACCTGGCAGATCACCTTTATTTGTCATTATCAAATCTCAACTGACTGTCTATATGCAAAGCACATCTGAACCATTATTCCGGTATAAATAGTAATCCCACAGGAAAATTCTCCTGCAAAGTATACTTTAGTGCATGTGTATTTATTTTGATCCCCTGCTTTAACTGCTATGAATAAAAAATCATATTTCATATCACCATTTATTCTCCAAAATAACCAACAGTATCAATGTCTAAGTTTTCCATTCAGACTTGACACTATACTCACTGTGTGTGTGTGTGTGTGTGTGTGTGTGTGTGTGTGTGTGTGTGCGTGCGCACACATAAATACACACACCACACATATACACACATACACACCACACACACACACACACACACACACACACACACACACACACACACACACACATACACACACATATATACACACACCTATAACTGTGAATCTCATAGTATACTAGACTCTCTCACCAGTCCTCAGGAACATCACTATAGCTGTTTTGTATACACCTACTGCATGATTGTACTCAAATATCCTTGTACTGTGGACCAGCATTGACTACATAGAGCTAATCATTTGTTGACGTGTTACTGGATGCTCTGGCAATGCCCCTAGGTGAACCTCACAGAAATAACGTTAGCCGAAAGTTTTCAACTTCAATACCACACTTTTACCATATATCCGGTTAATGTTATTCCTATGGTGTACAGTGAGATTTGCAGTACATGTATTAAATCCAACTGCCATCATACCAACTAAGTTAGTATGGCAAAGGAGAAGAAACTGAAATTAAGATATGTGCTGCTAGTGCCATATGTATGTATTGTAGAACCCAATCAATGCATGACTCAGAGAATTACATTTTTGATCAACGTCCCCGAGAGACTTGCAAGTCTGCAGTCAGTGACAGGCATCAATGACGTGACATATATTGGTAGTTTTCTGGTTAGCAAGGTTGCATTTAATGTGAAAAGTCTAAGGAGATATTTTATCTCATTCAAGACGTCAGTCACTTGTACATTAGGCCTAATAAAAAAAAGTGTATGGTTCCGATTACGCTCAGTTTTAGAATAGGTGGGGGTAGGTAGATTTTTTATTTCCTTTTATTACATTTTTTTTTTCATGTGTGAGTGTCTAGTTCAGTTTTTCCATTTTTTTTTCAAATGGTCTTTATGTTATTTATTTCTTCCTACATGTATCAGATGTAGATTGGAAGAACAGTTTTGTATTGTCTTTTTAAGTTGATGTCAGTTTCCACATCAACTACTTCTGGCAATATTTCACAATTTTCACAATTTTATTATTCTTTTCTCGAATATGTAAAAAAAAAAAATTAGGTCGGCAGTGAAAAACTAGGTGGGGTCGGGTAACCGGAACCAAACAATTATTATTTTTTAGGCCTTAATAGAGGAATCCATGACCAACAAAATTTAAAATCCTACAGCTAGGTGATCGGGCACATATCAATGGAATGACATGTTCTTAAAAATTAAATTCACTAAAATGGAGAACAATGGTTATCAGTTTCCATTTCACTCTGTGCCTGATGTAGAGAGTTAGATTTGACACAACCTCTAAAAAGAGAGTGTGTGAAGTCAATACCCATCAATCAAATAGAAAGGTGTTACTTCTTCTTGTTCAAATTACCTCCTACATGTAGGATGATAACAAACCTCTCCAATCAATGTTCAAAATCACTGACTGTAGTTAAAAAAAAGAAATTATATGACAGAGAGGATGAATATACAATAACACATCAGACATGTCAACAGCTGCTTCAAGTCAGAAATAGTTTTTTGATGGTGAAATTTTTCACTCTATTTCCTTATCATTAGTTTATGTATTATAATATTGTGTATTCTACTTAACAACAAGTGCTTCAAAACTGATAAAGGTTCTGAATAAAATATCAACACCACATTCAGTATTTCAGAAAACTGCTTCTGACAGATGGACTTCTCATCACCATATTGTTAGGTACAAAATGTAACATAAGAGAGGTGCCAGCCTAGGGCTTCTACTGGCTACCTATAAGTGTGATCTGTATAAATTAGTATACAAAAAAATAAAAAATCTCCATGATGGCATAGTACTTAAAGTAGATGACATATGTACACCAACACCATCACAACCTTTCATTCAATATTACGCAAGTGGAAGATGAAATATTTCAAATAAATTACTCTTGAAAAGTCAAGTCAATATATATTTTTTGTTTAATTTAAAGTACATATTGACCACAAGATATGTTTAGGTCATTTTTGTTTACACTTCAGTGCAAGACATGCATGTATCTTATATAACCCAGTCCAAATACCCACACAAGTAGAACAGGTTACGATGAGACAAAGCATTGGATGAAATAGAACAGAATATTCCAATGTTATTGTTATAATTCATAAATACCATATATATATATGTGATTAAAGATTGACATAAAGTTGAGAAGTGCTACAATCTATAGGGGGAAAAAATAAGATTGTTTTGTCTGAGCAGTTGTTGACATGACTACGACTGGCAGTGATGATGTTACCTGTTTATATATGCACAATATCACCTTGATTCTTTATTTATAAACACAGACATATGACAAGCTAAAGTGTTTGGTTATTAAATTGGCAAGGCTTCACTTGTGTGTGAATATTGTTAACTTTTTTTCTTATAAATTGACTGCTACTTTGATTTATGTACCACGTGTGTTATTCGATTACTCTTCCTGTTTGAAATCTTGCCTCACAACAAATTTGATATGTGTTATGCCATTACTATTCCTGCTTGAAATCTTGCCTCATGACATTTGATGTGTGTTATGCCATTACTCTTCCTGTTTGAAATCTTGCCTCACAACAAATTTGATATGCCATTACTATTCCTGTTTGAAATCTTGCCTCATGACATTTGATGTGTGTTATGCCATTACTCTTCCTGTTTGAAATCTTGCCTCACAACAAATTTGATATGCCATTACTATTCCTGTTTGAAATCTTGCCTCATGACATTTGATGTGTGTTATGCCATTACTTTTCCTGTTTTAAATCTTGCCTCACGACAAATTTGAATAAAATGTAATGTATTAGTCACACATTGTTTGACTACACAGTAAATGATCACATATTATGTGATGTCTTAAGCTACCCCTGAGGTCAATTACTATTTTGTTGAAAATGTCATTTGGGGTTGTTGACTACAATTTGAACTTACTGGATAGACATGAGTACAACATAGACATTTCATTTATCTATGTATATATATCTGAAATATAGTCTGTGCTATTCCAAAACTTATGTTGCTTCATTGATGACCATGTTTATATTTTCATATAAGGTGGTTATTTTTTTTTCATTATGAAAACAAAATGCTGTAATATTTCCCAAGACTTATGAATACAATTTCCTGTTACACGCAAATATAATTTTAATAAGTCCTTTCAATACATACATTACTTTGAGTTACATTGTCCTGGTCAAACTCCAAAAATACAGCTAAAACTTTCCACTTGTTCACAAACTTGTGCATATTATTAGCCTTACTTCTAGTATAAATTACAGTGTAAGATTGTATCCTAGTACGACAGGTATTAGTTTGTTATACTTTGGACCCACATATGCTGTAGTGACACGACGTACCACTGTGTCTGTGAAACTTATCAAGTGCATCTCTGCACAAAAACAATATTGGACAGAATACAGAACAGTGGCCAGACTGTGTAAAAGATAGGGAGTATGGGGTAAGGAGAAGAAGTCCAAACATACACCTTATCAACACTGGATGTCTACATTTGCCCAAATATTACTACCAAACCACTGTGTAATTGCAAGCTTATTCCACAAATGACTAAGAACATATTTGTCAGCTATAAATTAGCACCAGACTGTAAATTCCTAAGTGATCAGCAGGTGTGTTGTCTGTCTCTCCTGAAATGATGCAAACAAACAAATACATAATCGCCGGCTTGCTGATGAGTGAGAAATGTATGAAAACTTAAGTTCTGCACAGCACACAGTACAGACTAATTTTTTTAACAAAGCAACAGTTTTAAGACTTCTGGGTTAATCAAAACACAATGAACTGTACAATACCAAATGCTAAAATTTGTATGCGAGATTTCATACACGCCAAATGACAATCAAATTTGGTTTTTTTACAGAAAAGAACCTGGCCTTTGGATTGTCTCAAAAGTATGTTTGTGACGCATATTAGATATCTACAAACAGACAGTAGTAAAATTTGACACATATACATGGCACTGGTCAGTAGTATAAATGGATAACAATTTGGAGTTGTTAAGATAAGGTCTACTTCAATTTCACAAAGGAACTTCTCAGTCTACAATCTAAAAATCCGCCTTCAATGACTCATTGCCTCTTCAAAGTACACGATTTGATAACTAAAAACTCCTGGTTGTATTACTAATACATCCATGTTGATTATGTAGTAAAATTTACCAACAGTATCACCCCCACATTATGTGTTGTATTGCAACAACGTGAGTGCCATGGATTTCACAATCGCTCAGCTGACTGTTGATGACAATTTATGACTATGCCCGAAGTAGGTTTATTTTAGATTGGGTCATCCGACTGTGTTGGGATCATTTGATCAACTTGTACGCAACCACTCCTTTGGGTGTCTTCCTGTATCAATAATATATAACGTGAAGGACAGACGGAAACACTGCCGTTGTCTCGGACAAACGTACTTCCTGAATGTTTACATAATGATTATAGTCAGTTTGTTGCCAGTTTTCAGAAAGATTTAGGGTCAAATCGGACTTCGTTGTTTACAATGGCCATTGGAATGGAAGGTAAACAAAATTCACACCTGTATCACTTCAAGATCGTAACACGCAGTAAATTTACACGATGAATGGTGCGAAGTTGTTTGGTTCTTCGTAACTTTGTAAGACTACTAAATCGTTAAACGGACAAACCTTCACAAATGTATTTTGAATCGTGATACGACTGCAGTTAGTGTGTATCGGGAATCTACTCCGAATAACTGTTTCAAAGATTTCTCACCGAGTAATTCGTCGTCAAATCTTTCGAGCGAATTGGCCTCGAAAACTCTGACGTTCTTGAAAACGCGATCATCCGTTTTTTGTTCAACAACTTACCTTGTCACTTGGTATTGATCCTCCAGTCATCGTGATTTGTTCGTTACTAAGTTTTTGACAATCCTCGTTATTGTTCGAGAGTCTTTTAAATGACCTTCAATTTCGCCGTAAACAGCTGAACGTCTTCGTAAATTCAGCTCAGCTGATATAGGTTCCTTATGTACACTACCTTCAGAGCGCTTTATCTCCACTATTCGGTCTTCTATAGGGTATATTTTTCTTTAACAAGAAAGAAAATTGAATAAAGTGTCCTGCACTTCCTGAAATCCGCCTAATTTATCTCCAGAAATCTGTTAAAATGCTTCATTTTAGTCCTTCCTTTCGTAGTTACAGCGGAGTGTGTATTCAAAATCCACAATGGCGGATAGGGCTTCTATGGCAAATGCATTATGGGTAAATCACGTGACTTATCACCTGTGACTCAACTGCGTCGCAACAGCGTAGTGACATATCAGTCTGGTAAACTTTCAGTAAACTTTACTGAACAGGATGTATCCTGGATGTACAGCTGCATCAATATGAACTCGAAACCTTATAGGGTAATTCCTTTTAGACATGACAATACGATAATGTTACTAGTATTGAAATGGGTCCAATTTATATAGATAAAAACATATACATACATTTGAAAAGTTATTGTTCCATTGAGAGAGAGAGAGAGAGAGAGAGAGAGAGAGAGAGAGAGAGAGAGAGAGAGAGAGAGAGAGAGAGAGAGAGAGAGAGAGAGAGAGAGAGAGAGAGAGAGAGAGAGAGAGAGAGAGAGAGAGAGAGAGAGAGAGAGAATTATTTATTCAAATGACCACACCTAACTCATTCATGGCAAGACTCGCAAACACTGGAAATCTGCACCAAGCATGTACCTGATCCATACTTCCAGATTTATCGTATGGGCAATACGCACTGGACTCGAGACTATTGTAAACTATTGGAATTTTGTACAGATCTTAGACCACTATCAACAGTAAAAGATGATGATGATGATGATGATGATGATGATGATGATGATGATGATGATGGTGATGGTGATGATGATGGTGATGGTGATGATGATGATGATGATGATGATGATGATGATGATGATGATGATGATGGTGATGATGATGATGATGGTGATGATGGTGATGATGATGATGATGGTGGTGATGATGGTGGTGGTGGTGATGATGATGATGATGATGATGATGATGATGATGATGATGATGATGATGATGATGATGATGATGATGATGATGATGATGATGATGATGATGATGATGATGATGATGATGATGATGATGATGATTTTATGCGAAACATTAAGACTTATACAGTATACCTAGTGCGATATGTTTTCTATCCTCTCCAATTCCCAGAATTGGTTTTGTTCTGTCGGAAAACACACAAGACCACAGGCAATTGTTTCCAGAGATATACATATTTCAGAATACAATAAAATATCTATAACATTGACGTATTTGGCCAATAATATATGAAAGGGGTCAAATAATACGAGTTCCTAGGATCGCGTAAAGTCCACACACCGCGATGTATACATCCGTGGTGTGTGGACTTAATACGCGATGCTAGACACACATATGTTATTTTACCCCTTTCATGATCCTCTTTCATGTATTATCAACCAAATATCTTACATGTATTGTACTCTGAAACATATCTCGGGAAACAAGTGTCTGTGTCCAAGAATGGGTATAAAAAAGGTCTGGGGCTATATAGGCCTAGCTATTCTACTCGTTGTCAGTACAACTGAGATATACTATAATTGTTTAACGTCACGGTTATTTATATTGTAACTGCCAAGGGTTTTTTTTTTCAGACCAATAGCTCTTTTATGTAATGTGTGGCTTCGTTTTTGTTCAAGTTTGCAACCTATGTAGACTCAAATGAAACAAAAATAGCTGATAATGTTATTGTAAGAATTTGTAAGCCTCAGTAGTATACCACCAGACTTGGACACGAATCGAAGGCCATGGACATACAAAAATATTTTCATATCACATAATCTAGGGAAACATATGCCGATGCCATTTATTTTAGCAATATCAACAACTGTTCCACCAAATACAATATCAACTTTGTGCTTTGCGTAACAAATTAATTCATGATAAATTCCAATATGCAGGGGCAGCTAACGAGTCAATTATATTTGCTAAATCATTTGAACAGACGAAAATACAGGGTTTTAATGGCTGCAAGCTGGGCATCGTGTTTCTTAATAGACTATTTTTGAAATTTTTTGGAAATGCGAAAACAGACTAGACACGATGTCATATACGTCAATAGATTATTTTATAGTAGCAAGCGGCAGTTTCTGACTCCATTCATGATTTAAACGGAAAAGGGAAACCTGCTGGTATGTACATTTATCAGACACTGACAGGCCCTCCCTAGCTTAGAATATTAACTGTTGCTAGGATAATTTTAAAAGGTAGTCTCGCCCCACATTAACTTGATCCAGCATTCTGAATACACAATCACTTGCAGTTGGCGTTTAACTCTGGTATAAGTTCAAAAGATAACGTGATCGTCAGTCACCATGGTTACAAATGAAAATGCAAGCAAATCTAGAGAGAAATACAACATATGCCTATATAAGTAATACATACTTATAGACAAGATTTGGTAAATAAACTTAATATGTGTAGTTCGTATTTTGTTATAAAACCATAAAGAATTTTTTTCCGCGCAGTGGTGACCGGGAATTAGTATGTAAAAAAGGTTGAATGAAAAATCTCTGATCTCGGTCCCTAACGCAGTAAACTTATGCTATACGTTTTTTTGCCATCATAATGAAGTGAATAGTGAATGTGATAGTTGTCGTATTGTATATCCGCTTTTGTTTGTGATTTTCCGAATATTGCTAAATAAAATCTCTCTCTCTCTCTCTCTCTCTCTCTCTCTCTCTCTCTCTCTCTCTCTCTCTCTCTCTCTCTCTCTCTCTCTCTCTCTCTCTCTCTCTCTCTCTCTGACTGACTTCATACATCTGACTTCATACATCTTGTTTAACAAGGGGCACGATTTAGTGAGTTACATAGGTTGCTCAGCAACCTTTACAAACGTCAGTTTGTTTTTAGAGGCGGTGAATGATGTGTATTCTATGTCAATCCAAATTTTTGTTGTGTAATATTCTAATCCTACATGCATTTTAGATATTAGTACCAAACAATCTAGTGGTAAATCTTTAAGGTTTGTAACATCACACGTGGTTTAAGTTACATGACAAGAGGTCCTTCCCAAAGTCCATGTTGTTTCAAACTTGAAACTGAGCACAGGCTTGAGACGAGGACATTTTCAATATCATATATAGATGTCTAAATCACAGGGGCTCAGGTTTAGTTAGCTATGTTTATGAAAAACAAAACAAACAAACAATCTAACAACAACAAAATCCATATAAACGCCGACAAACATGAACGACAGAGTAGTTGCATATCACTATTACAATGTTTCTACACAACAAGAATTACAATATGTTTTCCTGTATGTGAAATTGTCGCTGTGAAGATACCCCTGTTGTGGATGATTCTAACAAGAACCATTTCATATAGGCCATAGGGTGACTGTAACGAGAGCCATTTCATATAGGTGATTACGTGGGATGACCATTGTGTGTGTGTGTGTGTGTGTGTGTGTGTGTGTGTGTGTGTGTGTGTGTGTGTGTGAATGTATGTATGTATGTATGTATGTATGTATGTATGTATGTATGTATGTATGTATGTATGTATGTATGTATGTATGTATGTAAAATGCATATGAGAACTTTTGAACATCAGCATAAACGACCAGACATTACTATCATCGATAAACAGAACAAACATGCAATATTAGTTGAAGTGTCCGTACCCTTTGATGCACATATTTCATTGTGTTTTCAGAAGAAGTTCGACAAATATTTTCCACTCTCACTAGAAATAAACACTACAGGCTTTCGTTCAGAAATAATAGTTATTGTCATTGGAAGTCTCGGAAATGTACATCATAAAGTCACAAGTGGTTTGATCAAAGCTGGTTTAAATAGAAGGAATTCCAAATCCATCACCAAATATTGTAGTGTAAGCTCAATAATACGTTCTTACAAAATTTGGAGATTGAGATGTAGGTACTATAACAACCAGATATCACGTGAACGTTTGTCATAAGTGACCAAGAGAAGCTCGTTCACTAGTCAGTATAATTTCCTGCAAGGTATTGTGTGTATTCTGTAAAGGAATTATGTAAATACTCTATCTGTACATGCTATTTTCATGTAAGTTGGAAATAAAAGAATTTGATATGTATGTATGTATGTATGTATGTATGTATGTATGTATGTATGTATGTATGTATGTATGTATGTATATATGTGTGTGTGTGTGTGTGTATGTAGAATGTATGTATGTATGTATGTATGTATGTATGCATGTATGTATGTATGTATGCATGCATGCATGCATGTATGCATGTATGCATGTATGTATTTATGTATGTATGTATGTGTGTATGTATGTATGTATGTATGTATGTATGTATGCATGCATGCATGTATGTATTTATGTATGTATGTGTGTGTGTATGTATGTATGTATGTATGTATGTATGTATGTATGTATGGATGGATGGATGGATGGATTCATGGATGGACGTACGTATACGTACGTACGTACGTACGTACGTGACAGGTAATAAAATTCATTGAAGGAGAAATTGGCTTTATATTTTTTTCTATGGGGTTTTAGTAAACAATACACAAATTAAGTGAAATGTTACCGTTTCACATTGTTTCCATGAGCATACAATGAAAAATAAAATTTGAAATGTGTGAGATTTTAGTTGACTTAGACTAGTGTGGTCACACTCCTCGATAACCTACTTGCATTTATTATTATCTAGTTGACACTCATACATGTAAAGTCGTCTGAACTGTTTACAGGTGACCACGACCATTGCTGGAACTTAAGGTAAGACTTTTTTGTGAGGTGAATGATATTGGTACATGTATAAAACAAACATATCTAACATGATTACTCATGGGATATGATTATATTCGTCAAGACAGTATTCGGAATATGCTTTAAGGGAGCTTCAACAATTACGGTGGGAGGGGTTAAGCCCAGTATGTGGCATAAAATGTGACCCTCGCCATAGTCCGTTGTGCTATAAAAATGTCCTTCCTCTAAAATGTTACCCTCCCCCGGTTCAAATATTTCAATGAAAATCACCACATCCCTGTACGTAGTTGTTTATAGATCGAAATGAATAGTCTAAATAACTTTGTTCTATTGCAGTGTATGATGGGAATAGAATAGAATAATTTGATGGTAGAATGGTGAAATTCCAACCTATCTTAAAATGGAATAATCCTTCAAATTGTAAAATTTGTAAACAAATTACTTTGTTCTATTGCAGTGTATGATGGGAATAGAATATAACAATTTTGGTAGAATGGAGATTGTCCAACCTATCAATGAAATTTGTAAACAAATGCCTTTGTTCTGTTGCAGTGTATGATGGGAACAGAATAGAGTAATTTGTTGGTAGAATGGTGATTGTCCAAAATATATTAAAATGGAAAAAATATTTTCTATAGTAAAAATTATAAACAAATAACTTTATTCTATTGTAGTGTACGATGGGAATAGAATAGAATAATTTGTTGCTAAAATTGGGATTGTCCTACCTATACTGAAATGGTATAATCCTCGTTCGTAACATTTGTAAACAAATGACTTTGTTCTATTGCAGTGTATGATAAGAATAGTATAGAATTATTTGTTGGTAGAATGGAGATTGTCCACCCTATAATGTAATGAAATAATCTTTCATATCGTAAAATTTGTAAACAAATGACTTTGTCCTTTTGCAATGTATGATGGGAATAGAACGGAATTTGATGGTAGAATGGTGATTGTCCAACCTATATTAAAATGGAATAATACACCTCAGTAACATTTGTAAACAAATAACTTTGTTCTATTGCAGTATATGATGGGAAGTAATTTGGTGATAAAATGGTGGTTGTCCAACCTATATTAAAATGGAATAATCCTTCTCATTAGTAACATTTGTAAACAAATAACTTTGTTCTATTGCAGTGTATGATGGGAACAGGATAGAGTAACTTGGTGGTAGAATGGTGGTTGTCCAACCTGCATTGAATGGAATAATCCTTCTATAAAGTAAATTTGTAAACAAATGACTTTGTTCTGTTGCAATGTATGATGGGTATAAAATTTGATGATTTGTTACTAGAACAGTGATTGTCCTACCTATATTAAAATGGAATAGTCCTCTACATTGTCAAATTGCAAACAAGAAACTTTGTTCTATTGCAGTGTAAGATGGGAATAGAATAGAATAATTTGTTCGTAGAGCGGTGATTGTCCAACCTCTATTGAAATACCATTGTTTTCTAATGTAAAAAATTTGTAAACAAATAACTGTTCTATTGGAGTGTATGATGGCAATATAATTTCCATTTTCTGAAATGTGGCACTTCCCGAGGACCGATTTGTAAAAAATGACACCACCACCCCACCCCACCCCCACCCCACCTCTTTTGATTCCTGAATCGTTCCTTAGGGCACATAATTGTTAATTGTTAATATAGAATTGAGATGCCTTGGAAATTACCAAATAAAGATTATGATACTAAAATATCACTTTGCCGATCTTACAATGAAAAGTGTTCGGCATTACTAATTTTTACTGTCCGACAATATACAGTTTTGATCATCCTGTTTTTTAAATATATTTTTATAAGGTTTATTGCAAAGATAAAGGTACCTGTCTTTTTCATCAATGGAAATTTCACAAAATATCTAAAACTGTCCCCATTGTTGTATGCCATCAAAGCTGGTTGTTTTCTACACTTTGAATTTGAAGATAATGCCTAGCAACAAGAATAAACAAACTTTAATAATAATGACAGTTGTTCATCACCCAGGATGATTTGTCTTACATTTGGAATATTATTAAGTCCTCCACATGACATAAATTCCATCCAAAACTTCCATAATAAGTTCAAGTTTCTTCCTCTTTATCACAGAATGTACATTAAGTTTAGTTTATTCTGTGACAAGCCATTATAGTGATTGTCTTTACATTTTCTAAAGGGGTACAAGCTGAATGGATACGTTCTTTGGCAGAGATTTATACTGCGTATTTAAAAGTCACCCCTATAGTATTTTACTTACTGAAGCATACGTAACTACGTATACAATTTGCAATTGACTGAAGTAAAAAATGACACCATGATATAAAATATAGACGATATGATGACGTAATTTATATACGCATCAAAAAATGTTGAGGAATCCATACTCGGCAATCAACTGTTTTAACAATACATTAATGCCAGAAGGCATTTGTAATATCATAGAAGACATGCTTCGACATATTATACTTTACTGCTTTATACGAAATGCTAAGGCCTCAACACATTGCACAAAGAAATTTTACATTGCAGTAGAGAAGAAAAAGACCAAGGAAGTGAATATCATTCTTCTAATAATTAAAAGAAAAACAATTAAAGGACAAATAAGGCAGGTGAGAACATCTACAGTACATCTATGTTTGCTGAACAAAACTAGTACGAGTGTTGAAAGCTTTATGAACAAAAACTGATAATTTGTACTGAACTAATTCATTCTTACATGCCAGTAAGGAAAACATTTTTCTTTCGTGGGATGAATCTAAATCTTTGAGGAATAAAATCTAGTTTACGGTCGTTATATAAAGGGCAAAACAATATACAATGACATTCAACCTTAACAACTGTAAAACCGTGTCTTTTACAATATGGACACACTCTAAGTTCAACAGGAATAGGTGGACTACAATGACGTCCCACTTCAATTGCTAAATTGTGACTAGAACATCTGAGCTTAGCAAGATCAAATTTAAATTTCATGATTTTAACATGAGAGGTACAATTCAGGTTCAAGCATTGACTTAAAAATTACATAACTGCGCATGCGTCGAGAGTCTTGAAGTGAATCTGACCATTCTTGTCTGTAACAATCTTGTAGTCTTTCACAAAACAATTTTAAAAAGGTATTTGGGTCCCCCACCTCATGTTCAAACCAAACAACCCCGAAAACATATCTGAATAGTAATTCTCGTACCTTTGTTGTCCATGTGATTCTACCAGCAGAGTCTAGATATTTTAACATTTCGTAACACGGTATCGAGAATTGTCCATTTGTACAAGTTTCAACCAATAAGAGATACACCGCTTCATATACACACAAGAAAGTGGAAATATACGCCTGCCCAGAAGTACTTCTGAGTTGAAAGTTGAGTTCACACCTAGAAGAAATCTACAATATTTCAATTGTACACGTTCAGTGACCGGGGAATATTCATATCCCCAAATTTCAGCTCCATAGCATAGCACTGGTACAACACACGTGTCAAAAAAGCTTAAACGCCTGAATTAGGGGAAGACCACCTTTTTGGATTTGATAAATAACCTTATTTCCTTTAGAAGACAGGTTCTCCTTGGCAGGTGACCAAGAAAGCCTTGAAGAAAAGAGTATTCCAAGGTCATTATAATGTTTGACAACATGTACAGGCGACCCCCCCCCCCCCCCCCCAATACTTATAATTGTGGTTTAATCGAGATTTTAAGTATTTTCGACTTGGGGTAAAATGTTTTTAAAAACTCAACCTGTGCCACTTTAAATATGCATTGGGGTATCGCTTCTCGTTCTGTCCTTTTCAATATCGGCGAATATCAATTTCTATACTGCGCCATCAACGTTGGAAAGTATAGAAAGTATTATACTATACCAGAGTCATACGACTCTCTAGGTCCTACAACCTTTTCTAAACTGTACTTCAATGAGGGCAAGTACTTGGGGGTACGGCGTGGGCCACTACTCTCTAGTAGTCTGTGGGAGAAAGAGGTTATTTTCTTTTTAGGCTATTTTAGATTATATAATTATCATGGGCTGAATGAGCCATTTATCGTCACTGAAATGACGAATATACTCGAAAGTGGTCATCACTTTGGTTGCTTTAAATTAGACCATGATCCCACAAATTATGTGTTTTCCGAGTCAAAATGACTCTAAGGGAACAAGTAGAATTTACGGCAGGGGGGTCTGGGGAGAAAATGGGGCCGTTCACCTTGTACGTTTGCAAAACTCACTTACCCACCATATATTTATATATTTATCAGGCGGTGTCTGTATCTGCTTTACGCTCGAGTGTAATACCTCTTTATAGGGTAAAGTGTAAAATTGGGTTTTGAAGACAATATTCGAGTACTCTATGGCTTTCAGAAATGTGTATGGTTTGAAATTTAATTTCTCTAAATGACCTCCTACATATAGCTTATTTTCAAAACAATGCTCATGGTGGGAGGGGTGGGGTAGAGGGTTAGCGTATAATTACACATGTAAATCTGTGTAGCCCTTCAGAGCGAGGTGCTACTAAAATTCTTGGGTTAATTTCGGGGGTGGAGGCATATATTTTTTTTGGAGAGCACAGTCTAACCAGCAGTAGGCACACATACCACGTTGGATCAAGTTCTTTTCCCATTTATTATATTCCAACCTTCAATACTCAGTCAACATTCATTCCGTATATCTGGGGCAAATATTTGGAACAGCCTACCTCTGTATATTCATAATATGAGCTCTTTGCAACTTTTTAAGTAAAGAGTTAACAGTTTTTATGTGTGAGAAATTATCTGAATAAATTGAAAGTGATTTCGTTTATTTCCGATAGTCTGATCTTCGTCTACTTTCATTTTCATGCATAATGTAGTCGTGTCATCTTTGGTCTTTATATATTTTGTCTGTTATGTATTGTATTGTATTGTATTGTATTGCATTGCATTGCATTTCATTGTATTGTATTGTATTGTATTGTATTGTATTGTATTGTATTGTATTGTATTGTATTGTATTGTATTGTATTGTATTGTATTGTATTGTATTGTATTGTATTGCATTGCATTGCATTGCATTGCATTGCATTGCATTGCATTGCATTGCATTGCATTGCATTGCATTGCATTGCATTGCATTGCATTTCATTGTATTGTATTGTATTGCATTGCATTGCATTGCATTGCATTGCATTGCATTTCATTGTATTGTATTGTATTGTATTGTATTGTCTTGTGTTGTGTTGTGTTGTGTTGTGTTGTGTTGTGTTGTGTTGTGTTGTGTTGTGTTGTGTTGTGTTGTATTGTATTGCATTGCATTGCATTGCATTGCATTGCATTGCATTGCATTGCATTGCATTGTATTGTATTGTATTGTATTGTATTGTATTGTATTGTATTGTATTGTATTGTATTGTATTGTATTGTATTGTATTGTATTGTATTTCATCATTCTTTTTATCCTTAATTTATGCGATATTTCATGAGAATTAACCACAATGGAAATAAGTTGTTAACACTTGTTTGTGTTATCCTCAGCAAAGATATTCAGTGATGTACCTGTTTTGTCTTTGCTACGAATATGATAGTTGTCGTATTGCACATCCGGTTTTGTTTGTGATTTTCCGAATAATCCTTTGCCAAACAAAATTGAATCAATAACTTGTTGCTAGAATAGTGAAATTCTAACCTATAGTAAAATGGAATATACTCCTTCAAAATCTAAAATTTGTAATCAAATGACTCTGTTCTATTGCAGTGTATGATGGGAATACGGAGGAGAATAATCTGTTCGTAGAATGGTGACTGTCCTACCTATATTAAAATGGAACAATCCTTCTCCTTAGTAACATTTGTAAACAAATGACTTTGTTCTATTGCAGTGTATGATGGAAATAGAACAGAATAATTTTTTTGGTAGAATAGAGACTGTCCAACCTATAATGAAATGGAATAATCCTTCACATTGTGAAATTTGTAAACAAATGACTTTATTCTATTGCAGTGTATGATGGGAATAGAATAGAATAATTTGATAGTAGAATTGTGAGTGTCCAACCTCTTTTGAAATGGAATAATCCATCTCTAAAGTAACATTTATAAAGGAAGGGACTTTGTTCTATTTCAGTGTATGATTTGTATAGAATACAATGATTTGTTGCTAGAATGGCGAAATTCGAACCTGTATTAAAATGGAATAATCCTGCGTAATACAATTTGTAAATAAATAACTTTGTTCTATTGCAATGTATGATGGGAATAGAGCGGAATTATTTGTTGGCAGAATGGTGATTGTCCAATCTCTATTGAAATGGAATAATCCTTCTCCTTAGTAAAATTTGTAAACAAATGACTTTGTGCTATTGCAATGTATGATGGGAATAGAATAGAATAATTTGATGGTAGAATGGTGACTGTCCAATCTGTTTTAAAATGGAATAATCCTCTTTAGTAACATTTATAAACAAATGACTTTGTGCTATTGCAGTGTATGATTTGTATAGAATACAATAAATTGTTGTTAGGATAGTGAAGTTCCAACCTATATTACAATGGCATAATTCCGTTTTCTGTAGCATTTTGGTCACAAAATAAACAAAGCCTATCACGGATATCGCTCACTGGTTCGTTTCTATATCGCCACGTTTCTAAGGGAGCCTTCAGTAATTACGAGGGGGTGGGCCAGGGGGATTGGGGGAGGGTCGTGTTTTAGAGACATGTCCAAGGGGGAGGGTCAGATTTCAGAAACCCGTCCAGCGGAGGGCGGGGGGGGGGGGTGTCACATTTTACGTTGACTCATTTTATGACCTACCTAGATTGTACTTGTTACCTTACAGTGAGAGGACAAAATTCTTGTAAAATGCACTCTGCACTAATTCAAACAAAGTCTACAATTCTGAGAGAAACAACACACATCACTTCAAACTAAGAGTAGTATATAAACTGATGGAATCGCGCACACTTCCATGTATACAATACACTCAAGACATAACTTTGAAAGTCGTGACTTTTTGAGGTCTGAAAGTCCCCATGTATTGTCTATGGAAGAAGGCGCCGATTCCATCACTTTATAAACTACTAGTATCAAATACATGCTTAATGTAAGCTTTTGATGCAAAACAAAGTGGAACTTGTAGAGGCTCACATTGGGAAAAGTCTTGGCCAGCAGACATTAGAGCGATATGAAATGACCAAGGAGACAAATGAAAGCCAAGGGGAAGAAGAAACAGACAGCAGTGCTTCCAGCTCCACTGAAGAGGATGATTGTGATGATGATGATGATGATGATGATGATGATGATGATGATGATGATGATGATGATGATGATGATGATGATGATGATGGTGGTGGTGGTGGTGGTGGTGGTGGTGGTGGTGGTGGTGGTGGTGGTGGTGGTGGTGGTGGTGGTGGAGGCGGAGGCGGCGGCGGCGGCGGTGGCGGTGGCAGTGGCAGTGGCGACGGCGACGACAGCGGCGTCCATAATGTATTGAATGACAGTGATAGTGACACTAAGGAAAGTGACAGTAAGAGTAGTGAAAAAAGCAATGCACAGTTATTTCAGGTTACTTGATCAGGGAGAGTTATCAATTATCAATCATCTTGTTTCAATACTTTCGTTCTGTTGTCAAGTGCAGTTTCTTGATCTTCTCCTTAAAACATATTAAAATACCCTGTATTTTGCTTGTCAAAACAGCCTGTATATGTGTAAAGTGCACTGTTATTGTTGATAATATTAGTCCAGACTAAAATTCACTTGTCAAAAATAACAATGCAGTTTGTACATATACAACTTCAGCTGTTTTTACAAGCGATTGCCAAACACAGTAGTGTTTCAATGCGCGTTATGAAGTACACTGTGACAAGAAACTAAAAACTGTAGTTGATACACAGAACAACGTCAAGTTGATCGAATCGAACATCACGTGATCGACAAAAATCGCGCACATCACAGCATAGAAACCATGATCGCTCCTAGGAAACCAATGTTATGCGCACAAGTATGCGCGCAAAGTTCTTGTTTACGTATACATTCGAACTTCGTTGACGAAGCTTTGTATATTGCATCCAAGCGAATCAAATACGTTAAAAATCGCATATTTATTTACCGAAAGCAGTCAATCATGATGTCATTTCCTAGTATTCCTCCCCAGTATCCTGCAGGTAAGTTTTTAAAGTTTGTTTCAAAAAATAAAGCTATGTATAATCAAATTATTTCTTAGGCCTCTACATGGAAAGGAGCACGATCTAGAAAAATGTATACGTATGACAAGTATAACACTGTTTTCACCGAGTTCTGGATATGTGGTATATAAATCATCAGACGCAAAATTTAAACACTGTGATAGCAGCTATTTCTGTCTTGTAACATCTATATTTACGTAGCGTAAAATCATTCTGAAATTTTAATATCATTGATTCCCCCGACCAGCTTATCCACATCACAACTATACTCTCAGGCCAGATGAATTGAATACGGACCCAGTTCCGATTCCATCCCTGAGTGGCGGTGAAACACGGTGGATATGGTAAGCACATTTGGCCGATCTCACTGTGTATAGCTGATGTTATAATTAAAACTCATAACAATGATGGTGATGTTTTATCAACTTTGCCATCTAACTCCTGCAACGTCATTACTCACTTCCCTCCACGTCCCACTCACCATCTTTCTTCATGCCAGTTCACCAATTCATCGTGCATGAACTACTATATGTATTCCTTATACATAGAACTACGACTGTAATCTACGGTATTGTCCGAAAGCATTTTTTAAGTTTTAAGTTTTCCTAAATGTTTCTTTTGCAGTTTGCAAACACTTAGTTACCAAGAAAGAGCGGAGTTAAGAGTGCAACTAGCCGAGGAAAGGAGGCAGGCTAGAATCAAAGTTGAGAGAAGTTTAGCTGAGAAGAGGCAACTCGCTCAGTTTGAAGCAGAAATTATGGGACATTATTCAGTACATACTCCTCTAGGAAAACCACCGACAGTATACACTCATCAACGTACTAGTCGCCCTGTAACCGTGAATGTGGTCGCACCAGCCCAGCGCTGTGAACAATTTCCGTCAACTTCAAAACAGTTCTCTGACTTTAAGCGACCTTCAGTTGCAACCACTAGTACTAGCACCTATCAGCCATGTCCGTCATCTTCTAAACAGGTGTCTGCTTTACCTGTAAACCAACAACGACCAGAAATCCAGCCACGTATGT
Source organism: Glandiceps talaboti (assembly GCF_964340395.1). Taxonomy (NCBI): domain Eukaryota; kingdom Metazoa; phylum Hemichordata; class Enteropneusta; family Spengelidae; genus Glandiceps; species Glandiceps talaboti. The sequence continues at coordinate 5,160,180 of NC_135556.1, read as the reverse complement.
CAACATACCAACGTGAGCTGATGCAATATAAACAGTTGAGAGAGAAACAAAGTTCTGTCGCTGCAATGCAAGGAAGTAGTGAACATTCTACCCCCTCGAAATCTATTTGTGAAAGATTTGGGGAAGGACACCGTAGTCATATACAAGAAAACACGACTTCCAAGCAAATGGCTGCACCATCTAACGAACCTGTAAAGAAAGAACGTCCCATGACAGCATTTGCTCGAATGAGGGCAAAGTTAATGGGTGGAGTCGTTCCTCAAAAAGTGGAAGTAACTAATCAAACCATGCTGAATGTAAAACAGATACCCAACAAACCCAGTACAAGTTCACAGCAAGCAGCTACAGCCGGTCCATCTAACGAACTTACAAAGAAAGAACGTCCAATGACAGCTTTTGCACGAATGAGGGCAAAGTTGATGGGCGGAGTCGTTCCTCAAAAAGTGGAAGTTACCAACCAAACGTTGCTGAACGTAAAACAGATACCCAACAAACCTAGTACAAGTTCACAGCAAGCAGCTACAGCCGGTCCCTCTAACGAAATTACAAAGAAAGAACGCCCAATGACAGCTTTTGCACGAATGAGGGCAAAGTTGATGGGCGGAGTCGTTCCTCAAAAAGTAGACACTAATCCAGCCATATTGGACACTAATAAAATACCAAAGAAACCGAAGAAGTCAGTATTTGATGGACTTAAACGAAAATTAATATGTGGTGCACCCAAAGATAATAAAATAGACATTACTGGTCAGGAGTTGCCAGAAATGAGGATACCAACAGAACCAAAGAAACGAGCTAGAATGTAAGTAAAAGATCACTTTGTGACAGAATTGTGCTAAATATCGAAATATTTCACCAGACTGTTTTTCGAATCGTTCTATGTGTTTGCAGACGTGATGTTAACGATGATGTAATGGATGGAAAACAACACTTGTGTCAGACTAATCGAATGAATGATACGTGTAAAAAAAACGCTAAGAAAAACAAAAAATAACAAACAGTGTGATACATTATGTATCCATGAAATGTACACCATTGCTACCTGTGATATGTGAGAGATACACCTTGTGTCTATTTCTCGACTGAAATATTAATAGTTCATCTATTTACACAGACTAATTAGTGTCTATTTTTTCATTTGTCTATTGCCGTACTATATGTTCTAGTTTTCTGTGTACATATTTCCGTTTCTCAACTGACCTCTTACAGTACATACATGTCAACTTGTCTAGTTCACTTGATCGCAATGATCACGCGACCATTTCTCAACTAACATGTCTGATCTTTCTATTACCAGTGAGGATGACGGAATCGAGGAGAAAAGGGTTGCTAAGAAACCAAAAATTGAATAGATTATATCTTCCAGCAGTTTTCATATGAAATAAGGTAAGTTGTACAAAGTATTAAGATTATAAGCCATAACTGAGACATCTATGTTATATTGTTTGACGTGAATTCAAATAGTCGCATATTGGAACATGTCGATATAGTTTTTGAAACTTTCACGATCACACTTTCGGACAACAACAACAACAACAACAACAACAACAACAACAACAACAACAACAACAACAACAACAAATACTACTTAGAAACTGACATAAAAATATTGCTATGGTCTATGTACTTTTTATAGTAGTTTATATGAAAACAGACACCATACGTACCATTAATTCTCACCTTTTTCTGTGTCTTTTCTACCGTTGCAGGTTGTCTACTAGTAGACTAGACACCAATGAAGTGAATTTTAATTAAGAAAAAAACAGATATATGATTTATTTTTTCATTTTTGAATTCTACAATACTACAGATGGATTTTATTACATATTTATAGAGTATAATATTATATGAAGAATTTTGATACAATAAATTATTTTTGTATCATTTTAAAACGTTGCCTGTGGTCTCCTCCATTCGAGCTACTCACACTACCCTTTTAGCAAAATGTTCAAGAAAGCGTCTTTACTTTTAAATTTGACTTTTAAGTTGAGATCAACATTCGTAGAATTTGCTGATTAGTTCACATAGCTGTCACCGAAAATTAACTTTTTATATCATAATATTGTTTCATCAGTAAAAGTCCGTACTATAATTTCATGGCAAAACGATAAAAAAAATCTTTCTGGATCCTATAGAATGTTATAGTCTGTTCTCGTCCAATTGGATGAGACGGTTCCAATATCTGACCATAGCAATATGTTTGCGAATTATGCAAGTATTCCAGCCAGTATCCCCAGTAATCGATAGCATGTATAGGCGTAAGTCTATGACCCCCAAGATAAAAAGCGACGGGTCCTGTTCTGCACCACATCATCACATTTGTCATGTTTGCTAAGAAACCATACACCAGAACAATAATCAAGAATGGATGCCACGTATGAGTCATAAAGTTTCGTGTAGGTATATATATAAAATCCCATATTTTACCATTAACACTATAACAGCTCCCACGGTTCTACTGGCTGACTGAGCAAGAGTCGCAGACGAAACAGAAAAATCTAAATATTTATTCAGAACAATACCAAGATATTTGTAACTATCAACATAATTCAGAATATAAGATAACCCAAATTTGTCTTTTTGATCTTGAACACTTTCAAGGTCAAAGATCAAGGTCTTAAAACAAAGCTAAGATTTGGAAATACGGTTGGAGGCACTTGAATGGAGTCACTTTGTTTTATACCAACAAAGTTACGATGCATATATGTGAAATTAAACATATGGCTGCCATAGGCATATGTCTAAAATTATATGTTACCTCTGTGCCAGGTTTGGTTGAAATCAGTACGTACATGCCAGAGATACGAGGTTGAATGGACGGACGGACGGACGGACGGACAGAACCAAAAATGTATACTGTAACTTAGTAAGTCCCATACGGGCACCAGACTAATCATTATTGCTGTTATAGTTGCAGAACTTAAACTTGGTATTTACGGTAGTCATACCTTTATCAGTTTTCTATATGGTTATATATATAACTTGTCACCCAATCTTTTTTTGTTTTGCTTTTTTATTTTCTTCTGTGTCTAAGTACGATTATTAGCCTGATTCAACAAGTTTTTTTCATGCGTTACTGCTTTTCTCCGTTCCAAATAACCTCGGTTTCATCTAAATATGCATAGCGCCCTCTTGCACGACACAAAATTTTCCCGTCATGCAAATTTTATTGTAAGCGCAAACAACGTGGTGAGAACTTCCAGGGAAGTACGAACTGTTATTACAGCTTGTGTAGCCGCAAACTTTCGCAAAGGAACATAATTCACAACAATACCGATGCCTTGATACAGATTGACATTCAAGACAGGTTAGTTTGGTTCGAAAATGGCGGAGAAAGAAGAGTTGGTTTTGCTCGAAGGAGAGAGAGTTACCCTGTACATAACAGCATTTGATCTGTCACAGGGGGCATGTCGTTTTTGGGCTCAGAATGTCCCGTCTACTAAGCTTACTCAGTTGGAGTCTTTGATGGGTAGTTGCCAAAAGTTCATCGAGGCAGCACCAGGACTTGATGACGTTTCATGTTTAGATGTCGGCGATCTATGTTTCGCCAAATTCTCTGAAGATAATACGTGGTATCGTGCTCGTGTACTTAGCTTTGCAGAACCACGTGTGTTGAACGTGTTTTTTGTCGACTACGGGAACGTTGACACTGTTTCTATTAGTGATGTGAGACAGGTCGACAAAGTACAGATTGTTGGAACTAAGACGACCAGTCCAGCCCAAGACATACTGTTTGGATTTCCAGCACAAGCCATCGATTGTATTCTGTCAAATGTTATGCCAGTAGACGAGTGGAAATGGAGCGAAGAGGCGGCAAAGTTCTTGAAGGAAAGACTCGAGTACCAGGAATATGGGGGCGTAGTCACTAAGATCAACAATACGAAAAACGTGAAGGCGTTGGTTGAACTTGAGCTGGAAACGGGTGAGTTGTTAGCTGATAAGCTGATCAAATGTGGTTTCGGTAGATCTTGTGATAACAGCTATACAATGATGGACACTTATAAACATCTCCCACTACCGTCTGACTATGAAGATGATGTATGTATTGCTTGCTGTATTTCCCCAGAACAGTTCTGGGTTTATCTGAAATCATCTCCTGTTGATGAAATGGCACAGCAAGTGAGTGCATTTTATGGCAGTTTGGCTGAAAAAGATATGAAGCTGTTATACATCACTAAGGGAAGTCCATGTGTTGCTAAGTATTCTGAAGATGAAGGTTACTATAGAGCTGTAGTTACTGAAATTCTGAATGCTAATGAAGTTAAAGTTCAGTTCATTGACTTTGGAAACGATGAAGTCATTTCAATGGATAAGATCAAAGCCCCTCATTACAGCTTATTCCAGAAACCAGTCTATGCTCTTGAGTGTGCTTTGGATGGTGTTTGCAGTGTACAGAAAGCAGCAGCAGCACGTTTCATTGACTTAACTGTTGATCGCACTGTGAGAATGGTTATTGAAAATCAAAATCAGAATAAGCTCTTTATTTCAATGTACAACTTTGACGGAGAAATCCCTATAAGCATTGCAGACATGCTGTTGAAAGAGAAGTTGATAAGTTATGATAACACCATAAAACCGGTATGCCGACAACTTCAAGTTGAACCACTGAAACTGAAGCAGTGGACATTTCATTCTGTATACGTCACCGATGTTGAAAGTCCGTCTAATTTCACATGTCAGCTTTCTTCCAGTGCCTTGAACATTGACAATATAATGATGAAAGTTGCAAACACAGCAATATCATCTGATTTGGTGACAATAGCTGCTCATAACACCATTCCAGGCTACATTTGTAGTGCGCAATTCACAGAAGATAACCAGTGGTACAGGTGTGAGATAACCAAAGTTGTTGATGCTGATACTGTCCAGGTGAAATATTTGGATTTTGGTAATGGTGAAGTCATACCTACGTCCAGGCTACGTTACCTATCAGAAGAATGTAGTGACCCAGTGCAAGGTATTCAGTGTAACCTAGCATACCTGAAACCCATCGGCAAGGAATGGTCAAAACAAGAAACCACGTGGATGGAAGAACTTGCATTTGATAAGTTATTGATTGCATATATTCTTGGGATAGATAAAAATGGAAGACACTTGGTTGAGTTATCAATGAGAGAAGAATCTAACAGTGTTATTAATACCATTCTAAGGGACAAACAGTTGTCCTTGAAGATCCCGTCAACAAATGTTGAAGTATCTGCAAGCACAGAAGGTCCAGTGAAAGCTGAAGTACGTCCAGTGATGTCCAATACAGGTGTAACACCAACCAAACCTGTTGCTGCCATAAAGTCTAGCAAAATGCATACACGTGGTGCTGGTGATATGCTGAAAGAAACAAATCATGTTTCTGCATGGACAGCCGAGGTAGCAATACCCGATATACAACCTGGAAACAAACTATCGGTGTTGATCACAACAGTGGTGTCTATATCCAGTTTCTATTGTCAACTTATCGCCAACATCGACAAACTACAGGAAACGCTGCAGAAGTTCTACGGTAGTCATGCCAAAGAAGTTGATGCACCAAGTTTGAAACCAAACACTTTCTGTTGTGCACAGTTCACTGAAGATGATAACTGGTACAGAGTAAAGATTATCAAATTGGATGGAACTAAAGCAGAAGTGTTGTACATCGATTATGGTAATACAGAACAGATATCTACACTACGACTTAAACAACTCCTTCCAGAATTCTGCATAGAGCCTGTCCAATGTGTCCTGTGCTGTCTCCCTGAAAATACTTGTCGCAGTCTGGCTGCTGTTTCTCCAGACAAAGTTGCTGAAAAGTTTGAAGAGCTGGTAGCTGGTAAAGAAATTCAAGCTGTAGTGGTTGGCAGGGCTAGAGATTCCAAAATGGTAGTGGAATTAATTGATGGCGAAAGTGGTATAGACTTTGGTCTAAGTCTGATGGAGAATTTTGAAGTGAAGATGCAGTCACCCATTAAAATGGAAATGGCAAAGAAGTGTCAGAAGGAAGGCAAGCATGTCAGGTTTTCTAAAATAACCGACACCCTGACATCAATTCCAGAGAAGGATTTAGTATTAACTGATGCAAGTGTAAAACAAGGTTCAAAGGAAGAGGTGTTCATCTCCCATTGTGTTGACCCTGAAAACATCTGGTGCCAGTTACTACGTTCAGACAAAGATATAGAGGTATTGATGGCCAACATACAAAGTTACTGCAGTCAGTCAGGTGGACCACTGCCAACGTGTGGTCTTGGGGTACCTTGTTTAGCCCAGTATAGCGAAGATTGTCAGTGGTATAGAGCTGTTATTACTGGAGTGAGACACAGTGGTGAAGTAGAAGTACAGTTTGTGGATTACGGCAACTCAGAGTTGTTAGCACAGTCTCGGTTAAAGGCTATCAAAGAAGCGTTTGTGACACTGCCAATACAAGCTATTCGCTGTTCACTTCAAGGAGCTGTTCCTGTTGGTCAGATATGGACAGATCAGCAAATAACACAGTTGAAAAAGTTGGTAGAAGATAAAGTATGTACGGCACATATTATAGCAAAGAATCAAGTTGAAGGTGTGACTTGTGTTGAACTGACTGATGAGAAAGGTATAAACATCAACAAGCAGTTTGAGAAGATGGTATGTGTACCAGCTGAAAGTTCAAAGTCACGACCTGTCACTGGACAATATAACAACACTGCAGTCCACAACGCCATGACTGATTCAGCCAAGGCTCAACTCGTCAACGGTTTCGTTAAAGAACCAGAATCATTCAAACCTAAATGTGTACAACAAAATGCATCAAATTACAAGAAAGTAAGTCAAGAACATAACAAACCAGAACAAAGAAGTCTTGAGTACAGTCAGTGTAAACTTGAACTTGATGAGTATTATGATGTGTCTGTATCATTCATCAACAGCCCAAACCAATTTTGGTGTCAGCTGACCAAGGACAGTCATCAACTAGATGAACTAATGACTAACATTGCTACAGTGTATGCTGCCCTCACTCCTGCTGAGTTGTGTCTTAAAGCTGGACAGACAGGTCTTCCATGCTGCGCAAAGTTTACAGAAGACGACGAATGGTACCGAGCTGAGATACTTGAAATCAGTGGAGACAAAACAACAGTCAGATATGTTGATTATGGGAATGCTGAGACGTTATCCTCTCAGAGAGTCAAAACACTCAAATCTGAATTTGTCAATCTTTCAGCACAGGCCATAGAATGTAGTCTGCATGATGTGAACCCAGTCAGCAAAGTGTGGAGCCGGGATTGTATCAGTTATTTCCAGGAAGTGATTGGGGAAAAGAGACTTGTTGCCAATGTGATGAGCATTGAAAACAGTGGAAAGGTAATGGTTGATCTGATAGATACAAATGGTGCCGATGATGTGTGTCTCAACGATTTGTTGGTATCAGCAGGACATGCCGTATCAAAAGATGAAGAAGGAAAAGGAAACACTGAACTAAAAGTCAGTCAAGTACAAGGTATGTAAATTGATTTTGGTATGAGATTCAGAAAGTGGTCATATGGATGGCAATGCGTATTGGATTTTATAAAACAACTTTTCCATGTTTTCCACCTGAAAAAATGTGAAATGGCATTGACCAAGTTAGTCCATGCTTTTGACTCATTAAATTACAAAAAGCTAGTTTAAAAAAATTGTGTAAAAAGATCAGTAATGTAATTTTTTTTTAATTTTTTTTTTTAATTTAAATTTTTTTTTTTTTACAATTTATTGAGTTACAAACAAGGACTTGGGATATGCTGTTTCACTTTGTTTTCAAACAGATAAACATACATGTGTAGTAGAGTTGTTTTATCAAAATAAACACCTACTTGTTATCCATATGGTCACTTAAAGTGTTCTTTGTTGATAGTGTGGATTTGGTTTTGTTTGGCACTTCATAATTTCATTATCACACAATGTGACACAAGCTCAAGAAACGAACTTGGTTTGTTTAGGCCAAACCCCCTCTCCCTCTCCCCTAAATGAACGTTCACAAGTGCGAAATCAATACATTTAAATATGTCGCCATGATGAAAGTTGTAATGATGACATCACTATGATCGATGTAATGTAAAACATAGTAAATACATTAAAATATTAGCCAGCACTCTGTATATCACATTAGTAGTAAATTTTAATCAACTTATCAACATCTCAATAATAAATACAAAACCAGTTATCCTTGAAAGGTGTGAAAATGAAGTTCAGCAATTGCATTGATGCCAGACCCCCTCCCCCTAAATGAATGAAGTTTGTTTATTGAGCTTGTGTAACATTGTGTGATCATCCCTGAGACAAGGTATTACTTGTACGTGTATATAGCTGTTATTTCTTGACTATAGACATCAACACAAACATTCAGGGTAGTGATATTTTCCTTACCTAAACCACAAATATTCAGGGTAGTGATATTTTCCTTTACTAAACCACAAATATCCAGGGTAGTGATATTTTCCTTAATTAAACCACAAATATTCAGGGTAGTGATATTTTCCTTACCTAAACCACAAATATCCAGGGTAGTGATATTTTCCTTATTTAAACCACAAATATTCAGGGTAGTGATATTTTCCTTAATTAAACCACAAATATTCAGGGTAGTGATATTTTCCTTAACTAAACCACAAATATCCAGAGTAGTGATATTTTCCTTATTTAAACCACAAATATCCAGAGTAGTGATATTTTCCTTACCTAAACCACAAATATCCAGGGTAGTGATATTTTCCTTAATTAAACCACAAATATCCAGAGTAGTGATATTTTCCTTATTTAAACCACAAATATCCAGAGTAGTGATATTTTCCTTATTTAAACCACAAATATCCAGAGTAGTGATATTTTCCTTATTTAAACCACAAATATCCAGAGTAGTGATATTTTCCTTATTTAAACCACAAATATCCAGAGTAGTGATATTTTCCTTAATTAAACCACAAATATCCAGAGTAGTGATATTTTCCTTAATTAAACCACAAATATCCAGGGTAGTGATATTTTCCTTAATTAAACCACAAATATCCAGAGTAGTGATATTTTCCTTATTTAAACCACAAATATCCAGAGTAGTGATATTTTCCTTAATTAAACCACAAATATCCAGAGTAGTGATATTTTCCTTAATTAAACCACAAATATCCAGGGTAGTGATATTTTCCTTAATTAAACCACAAATATCCAGAGTAGTGATATTTTCCTTATTTAAACCACAAATATCCAGAGTAGTGATATTTTCCTTATTTAAACCACAAATATCCAGAGTAGTGATATTTTCCTTAATTAAACCACAAATATTCAGAGTAGTGATATTTTCCTTACCTAAACCACAAATATCCAGGGTAGTGATAATTTCCTTACCTAAACCACAAATATCCAGGGTAGTGATAATTTCCTTAATTAAACCACAAATATCCAGGGTAGTGATATTTTCCTTAATTAAACCACAAATATCCAGGGTAGTGATATTTTCCTTAATTAAACCACAAATATCCAGGGTAGTGATATTTTCCTTAATTAAACCACAAATATCCAGAGTAGTGATATTTTCCTTACCTAAACCACAAATATTCAGGGTAGTGATATTTTCCTTAATTAAACCACAAATATCCAGGGTAGTGATATTTTCCTTACCTAAACCACAAATATTCAGGGTAGTGATATTTTCCTTAATTAAACCACAAATATCCAGAGTAGTGATATTTTCCTTACCTAAACCACAAATATTCAGGGTAGTGATATTTTCCTTAATTAAACCACAAATATCCAGGGTAGTGATATTTTCCTTACCTAAACCACAAATATTCAGGGTAGTGATATTTTCCTTAATTAAACCACAAATATCCAGAGTAGTGATATTTTCCTTACCTAAACCACAAATATTCAGGGTAGTGATATTTTCCTTAATTAAACCACAAATATCCAGAGTAGTGATATTTTCCTTAATTAAACCACAAATATCCAGGGTAGTGATAATTTCCTTAATTAAACCACAAATATCCAGGGTAGTGATATTTTCCTTATTTAAACCACAAATATCCAGAGTAGTGATATTTTCCTTAATTAAACCACAAATATTCAGGGTAGTGATATTTTCCTTAATTAAACCACAAATATCCAGAGTAGTGATATTTTCCTTAATTAAACCACAAATATCCAGGGTAGTGATAATTTCCTTAATTAAACCACAAATATCCAGGGTAGTGATAATTTCCTTATTTAAACCACAAATATCCAGAGTAGTGATAATTTCCTTAATTAAACCACAAATATCCAGGGTAGTGATATTTTCCTTATTTAAACCACAAATATCCAGGGTAGTAATAATTTCCTTAATTAAACCACAAATATCCAGGGTAGTGATAATTTCCTTAATTAAACCACAAATATCCAGAGTAGTGATATTTTCCTTATTTAAACCACAAATATCCAGAGTAGTGATAATTTCCTTAATTAAACCACAAATATCCAGGGTAGTGATATTTTCCTTATTTAAACCACAAATATCCAGAGTAGTGATATTTTCCTTACCTAAACCACAAATATCCAGAGTAGTGATATTTTCCTTAACTAAACCACAAATATCCAGAGTAGTGATATTTTCCTTAATTAAACCACAAATATCCAGAGTAGTGATATTTTCCTTATTTAAACCACAAATATCCAGAGTAGTGATATTTTCCTTAATTAAACCACAAATATCCAGGGTAGTGATAATTTCCTTAATTAAACCACAAATATTCAGGGTAGTGATATTTTCCTTTACTAAACCACAAATATTCAGGGTAGTGATATTTTCCTTACCTAAACCACAAATATCCAGAGTAGTGATATTTTCCTTACCTAAATCTTGTTAGAATATGTACATTGTATTGTTGTCAGGGTAACAGTTAGTCTTGGGAGAACCCCATGTTTACAACTTTCACTCATTTCATTTTATGCCATTTTCCTGTCAAAACTTGATGATCACAATCCTTTTAATAGGGATGACAGAACATACCATTCATTCAGTATTTTTGCCTAGTAATAGCCCCAGTAATAAAGGGGTCAAATCAGGTCAATTTTGCATACTGGCAAACTTCTATACATTGTACCATAAGTTTGTGTGGAACTCTGGTTACACTCCACTGAGGTGAACTCAGGTAGATGCTACCTACTCAGTGTTTTGTTAAAGGGCAGTAAGTAGGTAAAATCTCCCGAATTTCCCCTATCATTTACCTCAGTGTTTTGTTAAAGGCAGTAAGCAGGTAAAATCTACCTTGAGTTCCCCTATCATTTACCTGAGATCCTCTATCATTTTACTAGAGTTCCCCACCAAAACTGTGGTACAATGTATTGGAAACTATGCTAGTTTTTACCATATTCACCTTTCTGTTACTGGGGTTCCCCAACCTTAGCAAAAAACACTGCTACTTGTCGCTCTTCACTAAAACACTGAGAAGTATGCATAGGTATTAAATGACAATTTGTACATAGTATGATCTAAAACATGTTACATTTATTAACAAATTAAGAACTAGTAACAGTGAATAATGATTTAATTGTGGTGTACCCTCCCCCTTCCCTTAAGTACTAATTCAGATAAACAGTGTTGTTCCAACATAGCACATAGACATGAAGATTCTGTATGCACTGTTGTTGATGACAACTTGTACAAAGATGCACTAAGTCTTGTACCAGAGATGAGTAAATCCACAGCCACCCACCCACACAGTTATTAACATCATGTCTTTGTTAATCAATCAAAATTCTAACATAACACAATCCCTCATAAAGTTAGTGTTTATTGGGGGCAGTTATGAAATGTCCCAATCTGATTAAAATCCATAAGATAAACAAATAAATATAACAACAGATGGAGTAATCTATGGAAATAACAAAACAGGTTAGGGTTTGTGAAACATTACACTACAGGCTGTTGTCAATAAACTGGTCAGGACTTGAAATTAACTTTTTTCTGTGACATTCTCAGTGGGCTCCCAGTTTCAGAAAGTGGTAGCCCAAGGATGATGACTAATAGTCCCATATTCCTGAATTGTGTTATTAAAATATTTTCAAATTTGTAGATTGTAAAGTTCCATCCTTTAAATCATTGCATAATATTAGTGGCAGCCTGAGGGAGTTACCAGCTGCACTTTATGGTCGCCCCATGACAAGAAATGTTAGTCTGTGGACAGGGGGACTACACTGTTAATTTTGAACCCTACTGGTGCTTACAAAGTCCATAGGCCTGCTGCACTTGACCTGAATTAATTAATAATTTTTGAAATAGTTGATGTTTTCATTAGTTATGAAATTTTGCATCATACATTAAGATTTCATTTATATGTTAATTTTTTAATTATTTGATCTTTAATAAGTTTTGAAAAGTTGTATCATACAGAAAGATTTCAGTTAAAAACTTGATTTTCCTGAGATTCCAGTGGTGTATACCCAGTACATTTACATGTGATATGAACTGTGAAGGTCATTTAGCAATAATATATTCCAGGTTTATAGGGTAGACATAGTTTGCTAGTCATAACAGTAGCACAGATAAGATGGCAGACTAAGTCTAAGATCCCTGTCTAAGTACTACATGGTATTAGGACAGCTTCAATGACAATGTCAACTTATTGCCTTCACTATGTGATGGAAACATGTGTTATATCAATCACTCTGAAGGTTAAACAAAAGTGTACACTGATTATTTATAGGGTGGTGTGTAATGTCTACAGATACTTCTTGGAGACAAATGAAGGAAACAGCTGTCAACTAAGTTGACTTTACTATGATTGAGACCATGGACGATAATGACTTGTATTTGATTACACAAGGTTGTATAAACCTTAACAAATGCAGTCATGTACAATACTATGAATAACATAACTTGGTCTTTTGAGAAATATATATTTCTACAACTTATAATAGATATATTTAAAAAGTTGATAAAGAAATGCTATTTTTGAATTTATAGAAATTATTTTTTTCCATACCGTGTGCCATTTAACATACACATATATGTTTATTCTGCAATTTTGGAAAAGTTTAGTATTGGGTTTACAGTATGTATCTTTGTTCAGTTCTCTCTCAACTTTGCCCCTTAGCTACAGTAAAAATTTGGTGGGAATGATGATAGATATGAGATGCATCATGACCCTTGACCTTTGACACAGTCTACATGGACATGTTGATGTGCATGTGATAGCTGGTCTACAAGGGGGGGGGGGGGGGGGGGGGGCATTACCTATTTCAAAATTTAAAGTCGTCATCTCGCCTCCCCCCCCCCTCCCCGACAGTGAAAGGAGAACAGATGACACTAAGCTAGGACTAGTGGTTCCTTGTGGAGTTTTCAAAGTAGAACTATTTTGTCTTGTAAATTCAAGTTTTGACCACAGTAACAAATCAAACACAGCAAGTAATAAATCTGACTTCAGCACAGATTATGTAACAACATCAACAAATTGTATGTGCCACATTGTGTGTTGTCATTGTGGTTTAGATCATGATATAGGTTGATAAGGAATATACAACAGGAAGTAGTGTTTTTTGTATCAGATATGCTTTCTCTGTGAACAAAATCTGACAATTCGTATGTTTTATTTTGTTCATTCATTCATCTAATTGACACTAGAATTCTGACTACAAACCCAAAAAGTTTCACTAAACAGCTTAATTTTAAATTCAGATTTCAAACCATTTGCCAGTATTGTTTTCTTTCTTCAGCAGAGGAAAGAATTAGTGACACACATAGAGGGTATCCTCACTATGAATTGAAGACAAGGGGAACAAAAACCTGCATTGTCTCAAGCAGACTCTTTAACACTTTCACTACCTCATGGGATTGTTTGTTCTCCACCAGCTCCCTTACTAACATAGGGCGAGAGTGAGTGTGGTGTAATCAAATTGATGCAAAAATACTTACAGTTGCTCATTTTTGAAAAACAAGGTATTATTTCAATGGAAAATAAATTGTCTACATCATACTTGCAAATACATAAAGTCAAATGCCACACACACAACCGAAATATGGATTAAAGTAATAAAATATTCATAAAACAAAGATGAGTTGTTTATTCATTGACATATCACAAATAAACAAAATATTTATGTTACAAGCAAAATTCAAAATACTAACATTTATGTTCCTACAAAACTTCTGCATACTGGTTAAATGGTAAAAATTGGCAGAAAATATAATTTTTCAGTCGTATTAAATTTGAATGAAAATAATTAATGGCTCACTAATCCGTTTATGATGCTACAGTCAGTCCCCACCAGCAGTGAAAATGTACTAAAATATCTGAATTCGTCGCCTCAAGACCTTCTGAAAAGTGAGCTTCTGTAAATATATTTCAATATTTGACAAGAAGCCAAAAAATGATCTCAAAATTTATTCTCTAAATCGGTAAAAAATGACTATAAATCGATAGTATCGTCGCCAAAATTGAATGGGCAAAGTGTCACTATTTGCCGTCATGCATACCGATCAACGGAAATATGCAGCTAGCCATTTGAATGTACGCCACGGTAATATGATCATTTCACAGACTATACCGAGTTTCCACAGCCACCTACTAGTAGTCAATAATGCCATCCAAGTCAAAATTAAATTCAAATTTTCACGAATTTTCACGAACAGAGCTGTTATTAACATCGTAAACGATGTTAGGGGACAATTTTGACTGCGGCCATGTTGAAATTTGAATTTTACCCGTAAAAAACCCACGCTAAAAATCTGATCGTTAAATCGTCAGATCGTGCGTAATCTACCCACCACTGACCAGTATAAATTGAACTTGTATGAGTATTACTCATTATCGGTGATGAAAGGGTTAAATGAAGAGGCTTCATTTAAATAGTCCACTTTAAACAAATCTAAAACTAGGTTTTACTACAGAGGGCGCTGTTCAATCAGCAGCATTACCACGGCAATGTGAAATAACAGCACACTATTCAGTAGCTATTTTCTAGCTATTATAGTATATTATAATACTAATTGATAGACAGTGACATGCAATGATATAATACAGAGATATAAGTTTGTAGCTGTGGTATCTTCAAGGGGCATGTGCTGGAACTAAAAACCAATCTAGTTCCTGGTGTTAGTCTACTTCCAGATGGACCGTATTCCGTACTGCCTCATCTTCATACTATTGCATCTAGTCAATCCCGTTACTCAAGGTGTTAATTATGGTTCAACCCCATGCTGGGCGAAGCATGAACGATGCATGTCAGTAGTAATCCATCACAAATTGACAGGCTGTCATCATCATTTTCATGTTTCTAGGACTGATATGATATGCAAATGTCCAACCAGGACTCCATCTCCAGTCTGTTTTAACTAAAATCACGTGGGGATGTGACAAAGTCATCACATGTATATGAATGCTTTTGGGGGAGCAGGGGATTGACTAGACAGCATAGTATGAAGATAACGTAGTACGGAATACGGTCCATCAGGAACTAGACTAGGTGCACGTTAAAAACTATATAAAACTGAACTATGGTTTACTGAGGATACAGGTCCCAAATGGAATCAAAACACGTCTTCTAGTATTGTTACCAGGCAACAAGACTTGGGTTGACCTAGCTGGTGAACAAATGATCTGCCAATATGATAAAATACAATTTTCTATATCAGTGAGAAGCATTGTGAAAGCTCTGTGTATTTTATAACAAAACAGAATTATTCACAGATTTGTGAAAGGAAATGCCAACTAATGTACAACTCAGTTTGTACCACTGTAAGAGTCCACTTTTGGAAGAGTCTTCTGTGAATCGTGGAAACCCTACGTCTAGATTAATTGACTCATTCCAAACACAATTTTTTCTTACTGTAAATACTGAACAATTATTTGATGTATTGGACTAAGTCCCTTCCCTTTTCTACCTCCAAAACAATTTGTTTATCTTTGTGAGTTTGTATGACTATACGAGATAGTGCTAAAGGCTCTCTAAAGTAATATTTATCAGCCATCTTACTACTTGCCTATTTACAGGTTCAGCAAGGCTAAGCCCTACAATATCACCAAACCTGACCAGTACACCAATAGACGACAGAAGAACTTTAACCCCAGCAGAAGTGATGAAGTCTGTGGTTCGAAGTCAAAGCAGCCAAACTCCTGTGTCGGTGGAAACTAGTCAACAAACACTACACTATCAAGAGACTATTTTCAATAAGAATGATAGTTTGAAGGTGACGGTATCTCATGTGAATAGTCCGATGGAGTTCTGGTGTCAGCTGATTAAATCCTCAGATGAATTCAATATACTCATGGATGACTTAGAGAATCACTACAGTCAGCTGAAAGACATGGAAGGAACCTTGGAAGCCCCAACAATTGGTATGCCATGTGTTGCACAGTATTCCGTCGATGGTGGATGGTATCGTGGTACAGTCGTTGGCAGACACCCTGAATCTTTTACGGTCATCTTTGTAGATTACGGGGACACAGAAACGATTGCTGCAGAGAAAGTGAAACAAATGGAAAGCAAGTTTCTAAAGCTGCCTGTTCAGTCCATACAGTGTTACCTGGCAGGCTTAGGTGGCGGTGATTGTACCACAGAGTTTAAAGCCATGGTTCCTAGTGACCAAACATTAACATGTGACATCTCTCAGAGACGAATGAGTGGTATATACAGAGTCAAATTACTACACCAGAGACAGAACATTGGTGAAGAACTGGTGAAAATCGCACAAACCAAGGCCAAACAGGTTGAAGGAAGCAAACAGGAGACAGTTGAACCACAAAGTAAGTTAGTTTGTTAGTATGTCTGTGTGTGTGTGTGTGTCTGTGTGTGTGTGTGTGTGTGTGTGTGTGTGTCTGTGTGTGTGTGTGTGTGTGTGTGTGTGTGTGTGTGTGTGTGAGTGAGTGAGTGAGTGAGTGAGTGAGTGAGTGAGTGAGAGAACAACTCAATGTAACAGCGGAAGTAAAAAAAGTCAGACATTCAACCTGAACTTATCCATATTCATGGTCAGATCAATTACACAATATGTATTTTACCGTCAACTTCAACTACTCAATAGTATTTTATGGTTCCACTCAGTGATGAGATAACACCAATGTTAAAGCCTGGGATTAAGTCATGGGCCTTTAGTGGAGTCTGGAATGTAGATCCTATTCCTGACAAATAGAACAATTGATTCTCGCGTCCACCACCTTTAACTTCAAAGCAAAAGTGTTGATTGAGATTAATTCGTGTGCAATTTTTACTCAGTTGTGAAGTTCAAAATAATAATTGATGAACATCTGTACTTGTAGGTTTTTCATAAAAAGATTGAAAAGTACAGAGAAAACATGAGATAACTATTTCATTTGTTGTATTTTACAGGTATCTCTCAAGCCTCAAGCAGTCCTTCTGCAGACAACATTGTCAACACCATGGAAGTAGGAAGCTATGAAGACATGTTTGTCACCCATGTGGACAGTGCTTCTAGATTGTGGTGCAGCTTGGCCAAGAACTCCAATCAAATCGACCAACTAGTCAATGATATGTATACATTTTACGAGGATGGAGGTACGTGTTTTACTGGTCAGCTGTCTGTTGGACAAATGTGTGCTGCAAAGTTCTCAGATGGAAGCTGGTATCGTGCTGCTGTTAAAGAGCTTGGTGACAAGGATAGTGTGCAAGTGTTGTTCATAGACTTTGGTGATGAAGAGAAAGTTACCAGAGCTGATATCCGAGTACTTGAGGCAAGGTTTGGTAAGCTAGCAGCACAGGCAGTGGAGTGTCGCCTACAGGATGTAGCAGATGTAAAGGGAAAGCCATGTGATAGGGTGATGGAAATGACAGCTAACAAGCAGTTAGTTGGAAAGGTACTAGAGATTACAGACTCACAGTTAGTCCTACAACTGTTTGATACAACTGGTGAGGAGGATGTTAACATCAATATGCACATCATAAAACTGATCATGGAGGATAAAAAAGAAAATGTACCTAGAGAAGACAATGTAGAAATGTCACCCGAAGAAGTGCCAAAACAAAGTACTTGTGAAAACACGTTTCCAGTTCCAAGTGTAGATTTGGGTAAGGTTGTTGATGGATATGTCTCCCATGCTGACACTGTTGAGAAGTTTTATGTGCAGCTAGCCAGCAAGGAAGATGAACTGAATGCGCTGATGACGGCAGTAGAAGGAAGGTACAGGGATGGAGGTACAGGGCTGACAGCAGTGCAGGTTGGCATGCCATGTTGTGCCAAGTATCATGCTGACAATGCATGGTATCGTGCACGAATAGATACAGTGAATGGGGAGGAGATGACAGTACAGTTTATTGACTATGGCAATTCTGAAGTAGTTGTGTTGTCGCAACTCAAGAGCTTAGATCAAGATTTGGTAAAGCAGCCTCCTTTTGCCGTGGAGTGTCGTTTAGAGAGAGCCTCTGATGTAGCAAACAATGCTGTCAATCAGTACTTCTTAGAATGTGTCTTGGACAAGACGGTACAGGTTACGTTTACAAATGAAGAACAACCTTATAAAGTCCAACTTGTCTTTGAAAATCAACACATTGGAGATCAAATGGATGCAAAGTTTGGCAGTTCATTGAAATCTGAAACTATTAAAAGTGGTGATGAAGAAGATGTTGTGTCTGTCGCTGGAAGTGAGAGTATAAAAGAAGATGTAAAGATCAAGGAACATGCTGACTATACACACAAGTACAAGAGAGTAGACTTGGTACCAGGAGAAACAGTGGAAGTGTACATATCAACTGTTGTATCACCATGGGAGTTTTGGTGTCAGCCTGTTACGAGCAGCACCCAACTGACTGAACTAATGGAGACTATACAAACTTATTCCATTACAGCAGACTCCACTGATCTACAAGCAGTGACAGTGGGAATGCCATGTCTGGCATTATTCACAGATGACAAACAGTGGTATCGTGGCAGAATTACTGACATCGGTGCTGCTTCCTATACTGTTTATTTCATTGATTATGGCAACACTCAGGAATGTGATCTTGCCCAGGTACGCTCTATACCTCAACAATTTGTTGATCTTGAAGAGCAGTCTCTAATGTGTTGTCTGAGTAGTGTTGAAGACCAGTCAGATGCTTGGTCTAATGAGAAGGAAGTGAAGTTTGAAGAAATGATATTGGAGAAGGCATTACTAGCGAAGGTGATAGGAGTTAATGCACAGCAGTACTGTGTGGAGTTGTATGATGGTGATATCTCCATCACTGAAACCATGGTGACAGAAGGATTGGTCAGAATTAAAGGAAAGGCGGATGTGGTGCTTGAAGAGGAGGAAGATGCTTTGTCAAAAGAAGGTGAAGATGTTGAAAGTTCTGCTGATGTATCGGAAAAGCAGTCTATCATCTCACAAGTGTCTGTCAGATCAGAGCAAGGGGCAAGCGAGCTGACTATGGTTTCTGCTGTGTCAGAATCGTATGACAGCCAACAAAATGATAATGTTACAGATAATGGTGAGGAAACACCAGAACTAGAAGACTATGAAGATGCTGTAGAAGAACCCCAATCCCAATCTGAAGCTGAACACTACTCCATTGCTGAAATGACGGTAGGAACCATTGAAGATGTTCATGTCAGTATAGTTGCTTCAGTGCCAAAAGTCTATTGTCACTTAAATAGATTGAAATCAGGATTGGAGATGCTGTCAGAATCTTTACAACATGACTATCTGCAAATAGGAAATGAACTTCAGATGAAACATCCAGAGATTGGTGCTGCCTGCATTGTCCGTTATCGTGATGACAAGCAGTGGTATAGAGCTGTCATTTGTGGTAGAATTGATGCAGTGTACTGGGAGGTGTTTTTTGTTGACCATGGTAACATACAAGTAGTTCCTGTCACAGACCTCATGGAGATCAAACCTATTTATCTGAAAGTGCCGGCTATGGCAGTCAAATGCTACATCAAGGAAATCATTGAAGCTGGCCTGCCCTCAACCACTGAAGCTTTGTCCATGTTGAAAGCAATGGTGACAGATAAGAAACTGAAAGCTGAAGTGGAGGAGCAAGTGTTTGCTGGTGTGTTTTTAGTGAAACTTTACGATGGAGATGTTTCAGTCGGACAAGTTTTGCTGGATGCTGTTCGACCAACCGAGAAATCTGTCGTCATACCAGATCTAGAAAGTCACATGATAGAATACGCCCAATCACCAGCAGCAAAAGAGAGGTCACTGTTGCTTCAGAAAGAAGCAGAAAGAGGGAATGATAATGCTGCTGCTGCTGCTGCTGCTGCTGATGATGATGGTGATGATGATGGCCCAGTGGAGTTTCCAAGTTTTGATGATAGCATTGTCATCTCGTCAGATGTGTCTGAGAATACAGTTGTCAAGAATACAATCCCAAAGCCAGATTTGACAATTGGTAATACTGTTCATCTCTACTTTGTGAATCAGAAATCACCCAGCGACTTCCTGTGCCAGTTAGCAGATACAGCTGAAGAGCTTGAGCACCTTGGAGAAGAGATCACTAAATACTGCACTGAGGAGACTTCTTGCACCAACACACCTCTTGTAACAGGACAAGCATGCCTAGCTCAGTATTCAGAAGACTGTCAGTGGTACCGAGCTATTATCACAGACACACATGGACCACAGAATGATGTTTATTTTGTAGACTATGGCAACAAGGACAGTATGACAGAGAGTTTTATCAGAGAAATACCACCTCACCTAGCTGAACTACCAGAACAGTCCATGAGATGTAGACTGGCCAATATCTCAATTATTGATTGTGAGTGGAACGACAGAGCCAGATATTTGTTCAAAGGTAAGATTTCATCTCCTATCTTGTGGCAACCATACTTAATTCTATGTTTCTTGTGACCTGACTGACACTATATTTCTTCAGACTGGTAAAATAGATTTAAAAATTGACACTGTATGGCAGGATTAGAAATTAATCACAGCGTCACTGATGGCAACTTTACAAGGTTAGCATGGATCCAAGTGAAAATTATTGTTTATTGTCAACAGTTTGGTACTTTAATAAAACAAATGGTTTCAAGTTTCATTCTTACTTTAATCGTTATTTGTAAGTCACTCAGACTGTTCAAGTATGATTATGAAATGAAAGTATTGCCAATATGTCATGTTAACCAATTGACAAACCAACCCCCATCATTGACCCATCAAGTGTTATTTATTTTATAAACAGTGACTTATTTCAAAAGGAAACCAAAACAGACATAAACAAAATTGAGTGTATTATATTGATGTCTGTTTCAGAATTTTGTTGTGACAAACTATTGGTAGCTGAGATAGTAGACATTAGTGCAGATGAAGACATTGTAGATGTCAAACTTAGAGATGAAGATGGTATTGATGCAGCTGAACTGTTAGTGTCTGCTAAGATGGCAATCTGTACCACAGGTATGAATCTTTCAGAAAGTTCAAATCCAAATGCTGAACCAGAATATTGATGCTGTGTATCATGTTCTTTATGATGCACTTGCTAACTATGACCATGACTTTGAACCAGTTTGAGTTTCACATTTTGTGGATTCAGTAATTGCTATAACCTTGAATTTGAACGATTTGTCAAGACAAAGAGATTGTGGTAATGTGATGTCATTAAGGTTTTCTCAGAAACCCTTGCAAGAAATCCCCGAAGTGACAGAATACAAAGAAGTGCAGAGGGTTGCAAAAATGTTGAGTTGAGAAAGTTTGTAAGGTGCTATTTACTCACCCAAAATCATATGCAAGTTGAAAGCAGTAATCAATACAAGTGTACTAAAGATAGAAATAATAAACTGACTTTTCCTCAAAGTTGATAGCAGTAATTATTACAAGTGTACTGAAGGCAAAATAAATCTGACTGGACTGTTTCTAGATGACGGCAGAGATTCAATGGAAAGTGACTTGAAACTTTAAATGACCATCTCTTTTATTAATGAATTTATTTCAGAAGATATTAGTACTGCAGAGGAAGTTATGACCCATGAAGAAGAACAGGCAATAGAGGCTATACATACAGATGGTGGGGTAGATGATGAGGTAACAAAAACCAATGTAGATGAAAGGATTATGGAAGAAGAGTTGCTGATGAAAGAAGTTGTACAGGAGAAAGAAGAACAAAGTACAGAAAAGCTGGATGTTGGTGTTGAACTAATGGAAATAAGTACAGTTGACATAGAGGAAAACACAAGTACAAGAGTATCAGACAGTGATGTCTGGAGAACCAGTGATGACTGTTTATTAGATACAACAGGAGAAACACAGGCAACTACAGACACAGACACAACAGAGGAAGTAGATGGGGTGATAGACTCACATATATCAAAGGAAACATGCACTGCCAGTATGGGAGAAACTCTTGTAGGTACAAAGAGTGACACAACCCAGGACACATGTCAAGCTGTATATAATGACATAACTCAAGAGACTTCAGGTGGTGGAGATACAGACACACCCCAGGAGACACACAGAGTTATAGATATAGAGGCGACTGGTGAGAAGGATTTGGTGACAGATGGTGACATAAACCAGGAGGCACACACAGCTACAGATCCAGACACAATTCAGAAGACAGAGCTAGTGACAGATGATGACATGATGGAGGAAACTCTTACTTCAGATGCAGACACAACACAGGAGAGACCTGGTGATACAGATGCAGACACAACCCAGAAGACAGATATAGTGACAGAATGTGACATATCACAGGAGACACATACCGCTTCAGATGTAGACACAACACAGAAAAGACATAGTGATACAGATGCAGACATAACACAGGAAAGACATAGTGATACAGATGCAGACATAACCCAGAAAAGACATAGTGATACAGATGTAGACACAACACAGGAAAGACATAGTGATACAGATGCAGACATAACACAGAAAAGACATAGTGATACAGATGTAGACATAACACAGGAAAGACATAGT
Organism: Glandiceps talaboti; assembly: GCF_964340395.1. Taxonomy (NCBI): domain Eukaryota; kingdom Metazoa; phylum Hemichordata; class Enteropneusta; family Spengelidae; genus Glandiceps; species Glandiceps talaboti. Next base: position 5,137,375 of record NC_135556.1, on the reverse strand, counting down.
GATACAGATGCAGACATAACCCACGAGACCAGTACAGCCAAAGATACTGATAAGTCTGATGACACCAATCAAAATGTGACCCAGAAGATAACAGAAGGTACAAATGATACCGCTGAAATTCAGTCAAGTGAAGGTGATGTAAGTAAGGGACAGCAGTGTAGTGCAGAAGTTATAGATGCAAGCCAAGAAAGAGATCAAGAACCTGAGTGCGAAGTTACGGATGAAACTCAAGGACGAGAATTTTCACAAACAACAGAAAATCAAGAAACAGGAATGCAAAAGGATTATGAAAGGAAGGAAGAGAAGTGTGAGAATAGTGGTAGTAGTGGTGTGACAGACAATACTAGTACTGATGATGCTTGTAAGACGGGTAATGCAGGACAAGATGACCAGAGTGATATCAAAGATGACGTTGATTTAGGAATAGAGAAACATACTGACTCGTCCACAGATGAGTTCCTGATGGAATTTGTCTCCAAGATGCAGCTACAAGGAAAACTGGATCAAGAAGATGATAGCTTTGCCGATAGTCATATAGTTGAGCCAGAGTTAGAGAACCTCAGGTCAGAACAAGAACAGAAAGTAGTGACAGAGTTAGGTGAATCAGTGGAAGGAACAACCAGTGATGTCAGTGTCTTGTCGTCCATTGAGATTTCTAGAGATGCCGTAACTACCTCGGTTGAACAGTCTGATCTTGACACTCGTACATACGAAGACGATGGCAGTGTTTTGTATGAAGATGTCCCTGAAGAAGAGGAGTGGGCAAAAGTACTGAAGACGGCTAAAGGCAATGAGAGAAGTGAAGACGATGTGGTGGAAGGCTGTAAAGTGGGGGATGTTGATGACCTCAAGGTCATAGATGATGACCTCAAGGTCAGACAAGGTAATGATAATGTCAGAGATGACATCAGTTCAAGTAATGATGACACTGAAGTATGGTTTGAAGCTAACTCAGAAGCAGACAGAGATGAAGAAATCAAAATGTCACAATCTGGGAATTGTAAGTCTGTTGTAGAACAGGGAGATAGTATTGTAGAAAAAGAAGATGAGATGGTTGTGTTAACGGATTTGACATGTACATCCAAGAGCCATCATGATGATGTTGAAGGGTTTGATAGTGAAGGGAAGCTACAGAATGAAGTTGTAAGATCATCTGAATCAGACAGTGAGACTGTTGAGGTTGAGTTGAGTCATAGGCCAGCAGAAATAGTCTTGGATGCTACAGAACCATCTGGTAGTCTTAGAAGTGACTATTCAGATTGGACTGTGACAGAGAAAACACAAGACACGATAGAAAGTTCACAAAGTGCAAGTATGCTAGAGAAAGAGTTTGATATAGGAAAGGATGCACTCCTGGTTCAAGATTTCATTGATTGTATAATACTGCAAGCAGTTAACGCTTGCCAAGCAGATGAACAGTACTTGGATAGTCAGAGAGTAGAGTCAACAAGTGATCAGGCAGTGACAGGGTCATTAGAAGGTAGTACCAGTGTAGACATGGTAGGCAAAGTAGCAGAGAGTGACGGTCTCACTGAGCTCTATACCACAAACCAAGATATGGTAGGCAAGGTAACAGAGACTGGCAAACACACACAGGTTGATTCAACTATAAACCAACAAGTAGTAACAGGGACCTCAGATGATAGCACCAGTGTAGGCAAGGTAGCAGAGAGTGACAAACTGCCAAGAGAAGAGGTTACTGATTGTCAAGTAGAGAAATGTGAGGATGACGTGTTAGCTAAGGAAGGTGGGTGTAGAGATGGTAGTGTGATAGAAGATACAACCAAACCAGTGGAAACATGTAATGTAGGGAAAGATTTAGGTGAGTGAGGGAAAGGGAAAAGCATAGATGGTTTTAGGTATACACAAAGAAAGGAACACTTTCAACATGACCATAACTGCAGGCAGATTTTTTTCAAACTTGGTACAGGGGCAACATACTATGGCATACATATGCACGTCAATTTGTTTTATGATACGATCCAATATGGCCTCCTAGCAGCCATTTTGTTTGCGAATTTTCCCTGTCCAAAGCCATAACTCAGACATGCGTGAACAGATCTCATTCAAAGTTGGTATTAGGACAGTGTTATATGACTTACATGTGCATATTCATTGTTCTCGTGATATGATCCAATATGGCTGCCTGGCAGCCATTTTGTTTGCGAATTTTCCATGTCCAAAGCCAAAACTCAGACAGGCTTGAACAGATCTCATTCAAAGTTGATATTAGCACAGTGTTCTGTGACGTACATGTGCATATCCATTTTCGTCGTGATACAATCCGATAGGGCTGCCTGACAGCCATTTTGTTTGCGAATTTTCCATGTCCAAAGCCATAACTTAGACATGCTTGAACAGATCTTATTCAACGTTGGTATTAGCACATTGTTCTGTGACATACATGTGCATATCCATTTTCATTGTGATACAATCCGATATGGCTGCCTGGCAGCCATTTTGTTGGCGCAGTTTTCATGTCCAAAGCCATAACTCGGACATGCTTGAACAGAGTAGTGATATCAAAAACAACCATAAGAGGCCAAACAGCATTAACCAGGTTTTTAAAAATGACAACATAAACTGCCAGTTCCTTAAAACCCAATCATAGCAGGGAGTATGTCATTTTCAATGACTTGTTTCATTCAGTCACGAGTACAGGAACCAGATGCTTACTAATTGTGGGAACCCCTGGTATTTATAGCTGACATTATATCCCAATGAGGTGTACTGTAACTTCAAAAATGTGTATTCCTATTGTAGTAAACGGTGGAGACAAACTGTGTAACCAATACATGTAATCTAACAACATCTATACAAACATTTTCATTCAGGGTTGGGTTGAAACAATTATAATGTTACACTACTTTTTACAGATGACGGCTCTGATGAAAGAGATGATATACCAGTGATGCTTAGAACTGGACCTTTGCAAAGGTAATGTTATGTCATAATTAAAACACTTTAAATGTTACTAGGAGTATATTATAGCCAGTGACTGGAATAATATCCTTATGCTGTGTTTAAACAACAAAATGTCTGTACGCTGTATTCATATAAAAAAATTATTAATAAAACTTAAGATTTTTCTTTAAATATTACATCTAGAATGACAGTAACTTCTTCATGAAATTATGTCAGTTTGAGATGGGTGTGCCTTTTTCCTGATACAGGTCTCTACTGTACAGCATTGGTACCAGCATTGTGTCCAAACTCAAAAAAGTCAAATGCTGTGTATTTCCTTGCAATAAATGTCTCCAATATAATGTGTGTTGTATACTTTATACAGGAAAAGTGTGTTGAGTACAGTGTCATCAGATGGCTGGGTTGATATAGACTCTAGTGACATGCAGGACATGGAAGATTGATGTACTGGTAAGTGTTAATACTTGCTATGCTAAACACTGATTACTGGTAAGTGTTACTTGCTACAGTATGCTATTGCTAAACACTAGCTGCTGGTAAGTGTTACTTGCTACAGTATGCTAAACACTGGCTGCTGGTAAGGGTTACTTGTTACAATCGCCCTGCAACTTGGGGAAATGCTTGAAATTTAAGACATTAAATACATGAAATGATGTGAGATGTCTAAAAGTTTCTCAGACCCTTACACAAGATGTCTAAAGGTTTCTCTGACCTTTACCATCTAGTTGCTGTCTTATATCACTAAGACTAAAACTGAGGGTTAGAATTGAGATTTTCAGTTAGCACTCAAAGGATATCTCACAAGTTCAAAGAGTGTTCAGAATAGTTCAGGAAGTGTTCTGTCATTGGCCACAAAATCATGTTTAGTGTAATAGTACAAACAATTGAATTTTTATTTTATTTTCCCCTTTCTGTTACCAAGATACTCTACCTGCTACCAGGATGCCCTCTCTATTCCAGGTTCCCTTTCTATTACCAGAATCCCCCTCTATTACTAGACCCACCTCTCTACTAACTACTAGGGCACCTCTTTACTACCAGAGTCCCCTCTCTACTACCAGGACTTCCTCTCTACTACCAGGGCTTCCTCTCTACCTGAGTCTCCTCGTTATTGCGTGGGTCCCAGGACTTGACAGAAATGCGTGTTTCTATAATATTTTATTGTAGTACCATCACTTGTACACGGACATAGAATTCTGATGGTTATGTAAACAACAAAGCAACCAAAAAGTTAACACGTTGGTACAGATTTTGTAACATTTGAAAATACTGACTTTTTTTTTTTACTCCATTTCTATTTCTTGTTCCATAGAGTAAACTTTAGGAGATGAAGTTCAACCCTCAAATGAATGAGGCAGCTTCCAGAAAGAGATAGATGAATGTTCAGAATGAAGATCTCAAGTTTATAGCAAACTCTATATTTGTATCAGTTTAATTTATGTATGTCAACTTATCAACATAGGACGTTTTCTCTCAAGTTGAAGTTCAGTTCTCAAAGGTTTCCAAATTGTGTCTGAAAAGTGCTTTTTCAGCAGGTTTCATTTTGTATTCAAGTACGAAATGAGTTCATTTTTGAATTTTCTGTTGAGAACTGAGTTTTTTTTCAAAATGGTTGACGTGACCACTTTTTATTGTGATCACACTTTACATAAGCCACAATAATTTTCAAATTGTTTACGGTTTTGTTAGGATGTTTGTTATGCAAATTTGCATATGTTTACAAGGATAGTGATAACTTGTGTTAAAAGTAGTCAAGTGTAACCTATAAGCAAATCTGGTAAACTTCATGTCTTGTTTGGGTGTCTGATGTCATTTTAAGCAAGTTGGCAAACAGCCCCACCCCTAAAAAAATTCCAATATAATTATAAGATTTGAGAAAAATATAAATTTGACTTTGTAAGGTATAGTTTGAAGACTAAGCAAAGGAATACTTTGGTTTATTTTCATTTTCTATTTTTTTTTTATTAAATGCAGAAAGTTGAAAAGTTGTTCACTTGTAATAGGTTCTCCCTTGAAAGTACATAAATGAAAGGGATAAGTAATAATTAAATCAGATCAGTATATTGTGTGTAGATTGAGCAAAGTCTCAGTAAACATTCATTGTGGAGTCTAGTGAAAATGCACTTGGTTGTCATAGCAATTTTTTTTTGAAATTAAGAAAAAAAAAAGAAAGTTGGTAAAATGCACAAGCTAGTGTTGTTGTGTATTCAGCTGTAGTGATCTGGTCTTTGTTGCATAGATGTCTTCCATCTGTATTGGGAGAGTCGAATACATTGTGTGTGCATTGACTTCATTGAAACCTAGCACAAAGATGTACATGTATATGCTGCACTTATCAAATTACAACAGAAATCACAAAACCTGAAACAAAATGTTGTCTGGCTCAATAATTTTTTTACTAACACTGATACATTTTATCATTTGGCCAGACAAACATCTCAGAAACGTTGCTAAATTATTTCCACATGTTGTCATCTGACATGACAAGAATTCAAGTACAATTTTAGTAAACTGACTGTTTCAAAACTATCAGAAAGAACATGCAAACTTTAGGTTTACCTTCAGTGGGGTGTCCTTGTACAAAATGAACACACCAACATTAGGTTTACCTTCAGTGGGGTGTCCTTGTACAAAATCAACACACCAACATTAGGTTTACCTTCAGTCTTGTCCCTGTCCTTGTACATTGAACTGATAATACAGTAGCTCACTATTGATGCAAAGAAAGTGTAGCAATTATGGTGAACATGTATGTCGCACGAGGACGATTAAAGAAGCAATGTTTGGAAGATTTCTGTTGTGCCAAACAATAAAATATAGTGATGTCAGTAAGATTTTTGTCCAGCCAGGGAATGTTTTGTTGCAGGTTTTATGATTTTCAATGTATAGTGTTTTCTGTAAGAAGCCGCCATTTTGAAATGGTTTTGTGTCTTGTTAAGCAAACTTTATATTCATTATCATATTTTATTTTGCAAACCTTGTTGCAAAAATGTAGTATTTGTCATAACAAAATCAGAAACTGTGGACTTATTTGAGTAAGGAAACAATGGTATGTTTCAAACTATTACCAGGAATTTAGCCATGCTTACCCCTTCTCTTTACCGGCTGATGTGTAACAAAATGTTGACACAATGCAGTAAGTTTAAGACAGTTCACAGTGCCATTCAATTTTCTCTCCTGAAGAAGCTAGAATGCAATCATTAGATTTGTAGCCAATGTAAAAGACTAGATTAGTGCATGCTTTGATCATTAGATAGAGAAGTAGAGATTTTGCTACTTTGGTACATTATGTTTACTTACATATAGATTTATTTTATACTAACAGTTGAAGTAGTAGACTGTAAGATACGTCGTGACGTTTCGCCCTCACCGGCCTCCTCTCACACTATGGGGTTAGGGGTTGGCCGATGTTTGAGGGCGCACCGTCACGGCGTACCTTACAGACTATTGAAGTAGTTGCATATCATTTGTATTATGGTTACTTGATATTAAAAATTCCTGTTACAAGTTGAAATGGTTTGTCTTCTCTGTGTTTTCTTCTGAGTTTTACATTAATTTGTCTAACCACAATGGAACACTTATTTTTTCCATCTTGTTTATTTTCCTTGTAGGAGCCCAATGCAAGATTTTTCATAAATATTAACAATTAAGTTGTGTCCTTAAACTGGACTAGGTGCAACTGGTCTATTTTGTGAAACTCTTGTTAGATATAGTAACTGCCTTTCAATATATCACATGCCCTGAGGCTTGTGTACATGTGTTGACTCAGTTATAGTTAAATTTGTGTGTGTAGCTATACACACAACACGGTCGCGGTAAGAAAAAAACGTAAATGAATTTGTGAATTTTACAGTATGGACCCTAAAATCCCTGCCTCCATTGATCAGAACATACTGAATTAACACACACAATGTAATTGTTTTCACAATACTAATGGAGAAAGAATACAATGAAAAGCTCATGGGCCATTACCATAAACTACTTCAACTCCAAATGGTATACTAGTATTTTAATTTATATCGCGTGGTGGTGCCCTCTTGTGACAAAGGAACATGTAATCTTACTTGTATAGGCAGATACACAGAATATAACGTACAAAACATGTGATGTTATTATTTTTACTCGATCTGGCTTGGGTGGATGAATGGATATAACTTTACCAATTATGTTGCCAGTATATTGTATCAAGTGAGCGTAGTGTATGGAGAATACGCTTATTTGTAGAAAATTATTCCACAATTTGTATTGGTTTGCTGGTGTAAATTCCCAATCCAGGCCATAGAGGTGTGTAGTATTTCTTTAGATTGTTGTTTTCCTGGTCAGTAGGCTAAATACAACAGTGTGTTGACTATAATTTCCTACCTGTGAGGAAAACGTGTTACTAGTATTTTTACTAGTATAGAGATTGTTACATTTGTAGCAGCAGGATTCGTACGACATTTTCTAAAATAATACGTGCCCCTGTGATCCAGGCAACATTACGCGTCGTTTTATCATGTTAGGAACTTATATAAATACTAGTAGTAACTGATTGTAACATAGAGGGCGCTATATAAAATACTACACATTTTGCACATTTGCAGAGGGTACAATCAGATACAAAAGTAGCGATGCTGTGATGGTATGGTCATCATAGTGATTTTCAATTCGTCTTTTCTTTGTTATCGGCTTGGATGTTTCGCTATCTGATCATGTGATTTCTCACCGCAAGTTTGACAACCAAACTATGCCAAAGCAACATGTGTTGATGGTCAGTTACACCCTGGATCTACATGAACACGTAGCACACATTATTTGGCAAAAAAAATTTGAAAAAAATGTTATGTAGAGCTTTCATTGTAAGTACTACTACTAACTAGTTCTGAGTGTAGAATTGTAGAATTGTATCATTGTCTGTGTTCGAGAACTCCAACACATCTTCGTCCAATCCGCTTTCATATGGCCTAAGGAAAATTGTGCTGACATTTCTTGCGCACAGTTTTCGAGTACAAACATGATAACATACAACAAAGTAGGCAAGAAGTGTGTTTACGTTTTATAATACTTCAATCGTTGCGTTTTCTTTATACCGTATGGACGTATACATGTAAAATGGATATGGGCATGCAGTTTTTTACTCGAAAACCGTGTACAAGAAATATCTGCTGAGTTTTCGAGTAAAGGAATAAACATGATTAGAACTTCATACTACAAAACACAAAAATTAGGTTATTAATTTAAAAGGACGTTATAGTCTGGGTATCTTTTTGCACTCGAAAAAGTAAAACTGGAAATGTCTTGGCAGTCTCGCAGTTTCCCTATGGGAAGGATCACAGCGGAGGGCCGAACAGGTGTGTTGGAGTTCTCGAAGCGCGTGCATATCATCATCGTTATATGTGTCGAAGTTCTCAGAGTGCACGTTTCCAGAGTTAGATGTAGCATAAATAAATACAAGTAGCATAGGAACACAGCGATATCTGTTTTTATCCATCACCCCAAAATCAAATCAATACTGCAGTTCGTGATCTATAGTTTGATTTGATTTTCTGGGGTGATGGATAAAAACAGATTTTTCTGGCCTGGGTGATGGATAAAAACTTATTTTTCTGGTTACTCGACATATACGTTATTAAATGTTTATCCGGTGTCAGTCTGATTAAAAGCTGGTGTAGGAATACGGTTGGATTCCTTTATTGACCTCTACTTCCTTGAATGACGAACACTAGCTCCCAGAACAACACAATTCAAAATAAACGAAATAAACTAATTAAAGGAATCTAGTCGTATTTTTTACATCAATTTTATTAATCAGATTATTCGGCGTGATAAAATCGCCATAAGATATGACACATATAGTCATTGTAATTGGTATTAACTTACCACTACAATCAGAAATGTTTAGATGTTTTCAAAGGGTTTAGGAGTGGGAGAATCCCGGGGAGAATCATAGACATTTCAGGGGACATTTAGTGTCTTCATTCTGTCAGTAAAGGATGAAATTTGAACCGAAAAGAGGGAGATGATGAGTTATTTTAGGCAATGAACCACGATCAAGGTACCCCTGTATTCTTTTCATGGTAATGACATAACAAAATGACAAGAGTGCACGATGACACAGCAAATATGCTAATGTACTATATTTATGATCGTGACCTTCAGTGACGTTATTTCCATAACACGTGATGGTGACTTCCATTATCCATGGAGGTATGGACGGTACATGTATGATGGGAGACTCTCATGATACCTCCCCCAGGAGCTCCATACATTATCCCACTGTCAAGGACGTCATCACAATCACCACGTTTACAGACATGTGACGTGTGTTGCCTACTGTTCCACAGTTTCCGTAATCCTAGTTTACGAAATATATTATATACACGTACATGTATGTATATGTTATTTGCCAAACACCGTTCCATATCTTGCTGAGCTGCGAGAGCCTGGAGAGGTATTTTTTTCGGTAATACTAATAGCCGGAGGCGAGCCGTTATACCGGAAAAATTACCTCGAGCAGCAAGACATGGAACAGTATTTGGCAAATTACACACTTATACGTCACCTGCGATTACGAATTCAATTTTTGAATTTCTAAACATGCCGTTTCATTGCAAAACAAAATCACTTCCGTGTTATACTGGTGAGCGTACTTTGGTATTCACGCACCCGGGATCACGCACCTCTCTGATGACTGCAGTGCGGTTGTTTACGTACATGTCAGCCTTAACTTTATCATCCAATCAGAGTGCGCGGTTGCTCAGTGGTATGACGTAATGTTTACTATTTGCATATCAGCTCAGAGATATACAGTATTCAAACTTATAAGTTATAACCTTCAGCAGAAAAATGCACAGGCACTTGAACTGATATATGAAAATATGAATAAAAGAGATTAATGTACTGCAATTGTGTCATTGTCTATATACATTTACACACTACCATAAGCTGGGGGGTGAATGTTTACAGAAGCCCTTGTTTAAAGTATTATTCAAGCACCATAAAATAGCTGAATCCTTGGGAATAACTTACACTTGACATTTATCTAATTATAGTATCATAATTATCGAACATAAAAAATTTCAAAAACATGTCAATCTTTGCATATATTTTCCTATACCCTATGGTAATTTGTAATACATGTATAAGTAATAATATAAGTAAAGGCAATTGTTTAACATAGACTGCAAGTCATCTGCTGTGAGCTCTCTTCTCCCTTTCCACAAACTGCACAGAAAGTTATGTATTTGACAGCCTACTGTTGACCACTCACTTCCAGTGACACTGGGTATGGTTGGACCATAGACCCTACACAAAATTTCGTGTAGGGTCTATGTACTTCAGACAGATTATAAAAGAACACTGACCTAGTAATCACCCCCCCCCCTCCATTACAATTGTGCCTCCGACCATACACCCTCATAATCCGACAAAGACATACACATAACAAGTGCAATGTAAACAGTCACAGTATCAAACAGAAGCCAGGTTTGCTTCAACAATCATAACCCAAACTATCTCATATCGTATATCATAACAAACCTTTCACACAAAATATGAAATCAAACCCAGCAACATAAAGAAAGCCACTGTTCATGAAGCAGTTTTGTTTATTTTTTTCAAGACAAAGGTACATGAAAGATCATACAGTAATCACAGGGTGTACTAGTAATAACATCTCCAACAGACATTTACAGTTACATTTTTTAACCCTGTCAAGTTGTGACAATAATTTGAAACATTTGATACAAGTGCTTCAGGAGCAGACACATTTAGAAGCCATAATATTATGGCATGTAACCCGACTAAGATACATTCAAAGTAATCTGTAAGATGCATACATTCCTGCCATGCTATCAGCCAGCACCACTCATGATTCTTAAGAGGCCTGATAGGGCTGAACAACACAACGTATCTCAGTCAACATTCAAAGTTGAAAAAATTTTTTTTTCACTAAATAGCAGAGAATATTTCAACAGCCACCGACAAACCCATCCTTTGGGTGGGGCATTTGTATATGTACATGCCTGTATGTTTTTGCCCTTCTATGAATTGCACAACACCCCTCCTCCGTGCAAGACTGTTAGATAGAATAAGCTAAGTTTTCAAAACCACATAGGAGCTTCAAATTTCTGGGTGGCGAGGATTAAAACCTGCCGTTTTATTTTCTGATTGTGGAGCTTTACAAAATACCCGTATCACACTAGAAAATGAATGAAATGTTAAAATTCCACCAATCTAAATCTACACTACATATATCTCATATGTACAAAAAAGACCCTGTTTCATCCATTCAATTTCTCTTTTACCTGTTCACCATTTTTTTCCAGTAATAAATTCTTCTTTCACTTGTACATTATTTACATTTTGTGATATTAAAAATAGAGATTCAAAACACTTCAATGCCTAGAATAGAACATGTCTACCACACAATACCAACAATAATTTACAGGAAAATCAAATATGTTCCAACATCCACCCTGACATTTTCTCTTTTATATTTTCTTTGCAACCTTTGTCTTTGTTTGTAACACCATCATTCCGCCCATCTACACGATTGATTGAGCAATTACAGGGGCTGTTCTATATTCATATGTTGTGATATCATTGACTTGCAAGTTACTGCTCTCATTACATTAGCCCTGTTCCCACCTGACCCAATTCAAAACTGATTCAAACTTACTCCATTCAGTTCAACTGGTTCAAAACCAGCTTCTGTTCAATGAAAATTAAGCAATAGATTTGAATTGATTTTTATGCACTGTCTGAAAGGGGTACATAATTTGCTATTGTTCATGTCCAAAAATAGGCAAGTTTGTTTTAACTTGCTAGCCACACATCCCTTTCACTTTGCTAGGTAAGTACATCCCCCATGAGTGACTCGATCAATGCCTGCAAACGGGCTACTTTATGATAACTACCATCTCTCGAAATGTAAGATATGATGAAAGCAGAGTGTTGATTACATAATGACATGTAACTTACATACCTTCTAATATCATGTGCACTAAAGTTTCTTAGAAAATGTGCAGAAAGTGCAGAAAAACGGCAGTAAAATCAACTATGAAATACATCGGGGACAGACTATTACTAAAACTTAAATTGACACAATTAAGAATAAGTTCTAGTTGTTACAATAAATGATGGCGAAGAAGGCCTTGAAGTCACTATTACAACAATACACTCATTAATAGGACCAATGGAGACATCATATGGCCCAGTGACATGAAATATTTGTACACCAAGTATACTTGGGACTGTTGTATTAGTTTATTCTGACTAACATCGGCTCTGAGCCCTGAATGTGAACCTAACACTTGAAAACGTCCTCCATTGACCCTGTAAACAGCAGTATGAAGTCAAACAAATAAAAAACAATGAACAATTTTAAAACTCCAAAAACGAACACTGTAGCAGAAATATATTCTTTTTTACTCCAGTTTTTTGCTATGTATATATTTTTTGTACATTTATAAACATATAGGTCTAAGGAGGTAAAGGTGCTTTATAACATTCCCTATGGTTGCCATTCTACCAAACTGCATAAAACCGACATAAACGCTACTTGGTCTTATCAGTGAGCATCTGTAACTTTTTCTCATAATTTGCGATTATCTTTTTCAAACTTATAACTTCCTTTTTATAGCCACTGAGTTCATCTCTAAAGGCGTTATTTTCTTTCTCAAGAAATGATGCCCTTATAGCAATTTGATTTTCTTTGACGCGTCGGGCATCACGCGATCTTTTGGCCGCAAAATTATTTTTCTTGCGTCTCTCCCAGTACTTGTCGTCTTTTAAGTCTTCGGGAACAAAAATTTTTCTTGATTTTTTGATCATGGGTTGTGGTTTTAGTTCATCTTCTGTGAATGTGCGTTTACGAGGATCAAATTCTTCTTGGCCAGGTATTGTGGCTAGAGCTGTATCAGTCGGCGAAACCGCAAAATCTACTTCAACAGTTACTGGACTTGGCTCTCTGACTGGACTTGATGATGGTGATATAGGCACTGAGATCATTTCTGTACATAGGGGGAAAATTAACAACAGATTATATATATATATATAAAACAAATAAGAATGGAGTACTTCTGTTGATTTCACTAAAATCACAATGGTAACTACATTATTGTTGATTATATCATTAGTATGGTATATCTTGTGGTACACAACATTAAAAATGGTCACTCAATGAATCATCAATCAATCAATCAGTAATTCAATTTACAAAACAATAGATCAATCTATCAACAAATCAAACATGTATCTAAATTGAAAAAATATATTTTTGTACTGTGAAAATCACATCAAGTCTTCCAATTTGAAAGTACATGTACAATGTAGTTCAATTATCAATTTCCTATATTATATTCCAAAATCATTTCCTTATGTTCTTCGAAATTAATTCACAAATTTGACATTGAACATTGTCTACTGGGTAATTAGTATTTTCATGTGAATCAATATCTCATCAACATTGAGAGCAATTCTTTCATGTCCATATAATTCTAGCTTGAAGTAGTTCCATCATACTTCACTGTTGCGTTTTGTCCCAAAGTGTTGAACCTAGCAAGGTCATATCAACTGACATACCATATACTAAATTCAATATCTGGGACTGTCTACACATGAATAACTCACCTTGTCTCTTTTCTTGATTGTCATGGATGGAAGTAGTAGTGCCGATTTTTGGACTCTCCTGGTTGACATCACTTGAAGTCGTGCTTGAAGCGTCATCTGAATTTTCAGTTTTGCCAGTCGGTAGAATCTCATCAACATTCAGTGGGATACCATTTTCCGAAAGGAATTCATCCAAATCCATGTATTCAAGCTTGAAGTCATTCCCATCGTATGTCACTGTTTTGTCCCAAAGTGTTGGACCCAGGAAGGCTGCTGCCATGTCGGCCGACATGCCACTTTGACTGCCCCATTCCTCCAATTCCTTCTCTTTGTCAACTATCTTACCTGTATGAAAAATAACAATTCATAGAACTCAGAAACAAATTACAAACTTGAACACTTACAAAGTTTAATTTTCAGAAAATTCACAATAGCAATCCATTAAATGTGTTACTAATTAAAAGACCAGAACCAAGAGATGATGCCCAGTCATTGTAACATACTGACCTTTGGCAAATTGCCAGCACACAAAGGGCAATGTCCTTTCAGAAGTCAAAGTCCTTTTTGTCTCATTAGCATAACAATAATACTTATAAAGTCAAAAACAATAGTACTTTCCACTTTTCCAGTAAATCTTTTTACATGTAAAGTAAAGTACAGTAAAGTAGGGAAAATAATGGAGAATTGTAACAATGCATACCCTAGAAACTAAACTTGAAATTTCACCTGAAATTGTGGGTATTAACAATTATGCTTTCAAAGGAAACTGAACTTCAAATAGTTTGGGTATCAATTACTGCCATTATTCCAGTCACATCACATGTTTTTTTTTTTAAACTGGTTTGAATTTCAAAACTATTATGTAAGATAATTGCTTCCTACTATTAAACTGCCCATTAACCCTACCTAATTCTTTGTGCAAAAGGCATTCTGAACAATAATCACCATCTTTATTCATACAAATAAGTTTGGGAATTTGTTGAACATGTTGAATGGTTGCCACAAGACCAGCACCCTAGTGCCCTACTGTTTAAGAATACAATGTAATATTGTTGACTATATGATTGAACTAAATTATCACCCCCATTATACATAATTATTTTAAATGCACTTCTCTTGTATTAATATTGCATTACCACAGTCATCACTACTGTCACAAGAAATGGAACACATTACCACTAGACCTGAGAAATGGAACACATACCACTAGACCTGAGAAATGGAACACATTACCACTAGACCTGAGAAATGGAACACATTACCACTAGACCTGAGAAATGGAACACATTACCACTAGACCTGAGAAATGGAACACATTACCACTAGACCTGAGAAATGGAACACATTACCACTAGACCTGAGAAATGGAACACATTACCACTAGACCTGAGAAATGGAACACATTACCACTAGACCTGAGAAATGCAGTCATGCATGAAAAGTTTAACGCGGACCTAACAACTAAATGTTTTGGTAAATTCTAAATTGGACTATTAGTCAAACATGGCTAGAAACTATTTTCAGGATTGAACTGTCTTTATGTATTAATCGGTTTGGGTTACTTTTTTCCCTTTTTTTATGGGCATGCATTTTTGAAAATGTTTTCATTGACATGTCCATACAAATTAACTAATCCTAGTTCCATATTTGATTTTTGATACCCGACAAAACCAGAGATGAGACGAACGCTATACCACATGCCCACTGCATGGCTTGGTGAGTCTGACTTGTCACTTGACCCCCCCCCCCACCCACCATGAAGAGAGAGACAACCGTCAATCACATACGCTACAGCGTTTAAATGTGACACGCCCCTACCCAGCCACCCACCAAATACCAGTAACAAATAAGCTAATTATATACCAATTGCATTATATTTCTCCTCCACTGATTTTCGTCCAAACACAACTTTACATTGTAAAGCATGACTGTGTGTTCATTTCCAATTTGGCATTTCATTGAAATCACACTCTGTAATATGAGGGGTTGAGAGAATGCTGTTGGGTCCCACGGTTTGGGATCATCACATGTATGACCTTGTGACTTGTTTGATGCCAATGGCCATTGTTTTTGGTAATAAATCATTGGGACATTTATAGCCCTCCGTACCCCTAGGTAAAATGTCATTAAACTCTGCATCATTCATAACACTGCATGAGACTAAATATCTTGTGTTTGCCCGGTGTTCTACTGGCAAGCATAGTTTTTTCCCTCCGAGTCCGGAGTTACGTCGAGCTCGATGGGCGGACATGAAGCTGGGTGTACTTACTGGAATCATGCATGGACATCCATGTTGGAATCAACGTTACAAATGCACCTCTGTCATAAAACACAACATTTAACTGACCAATAACAGGACGTTTGGAATAACTTCAACTTCTATCATTCTTATGCTCTACACGTATAGTGTACAATAAATGTTTTTAGAGACGAGCATCTAGTCTGCAGCTTGCTGCAGTTGACCATGGATGTATTAGCAGACATGTCTACAATGTCAATGACCGTCACTACACAAGCAGTACGATGAACAACTTACTTGATTGAGATAACGGCACCGGCGGCTGCAAAAGATTTGGGTTTTCTAGCAGTGATTTCAGTGTGACTCCTTCAAATTGTTCAACAGCTGGTGATTCTGCCATTTTTACGAAAGAAATATTCGCGTTTACCCCTGGTCCTGCTACCTCTCCAGTTCTTTGGATGTTTGTGCGGAAGATTAGTAGTTACTCACGTTTTGGTACACTTGACTTGGATGTGGGGGGTCTCAACTGTTTAGACACCTGAGCACAACGCTGTCCAATCCCCTGCGCGACATTATTAAGTATGTAAATATATGTAATTATTAATTAATTTATTGACCAATCACGACATAGATATTTGACCTCTGTTCCCTCGAAACTCACTGACGTCACCCTTTACTTGACCTCACGTGTACAGACATGCATGATGGGCTTGGCTGCGGATTCCGTGCAGTCATTGATCGTGCCAATGCCTTGTTTATATCTCACTGTGCTCAGTTCACATCGATTGTTTGAAGAAACTTACAACTTTCTGTTGTAAAAGGAATGCAGAATTCCTTACAGTCTTTCTATTCTACGGGATTCTGCTGTCTAAAATGGCATACTACTTATGTATTGAAAGGGCATACTACTTATGTATGAAACTATAGTGTACAATGTACATGCTATTTAATACATATATGCCCGGTTAGAGTTTGTTGTGTTCATGTCGAGAGGCACTTGTTTCCCGAGATTGTCTCAGAATATTTCTATCAGAATACAATAAAATATCGATAATATAGACGTGTTTAGGGAGTATTTACAGGGGGGCAGAGGAATCGGGGGGGGGGGTTCACATTTTACAAACCTGTTCTTGGGGGAGGGTCATATTTTGCATTACTAGTATAATGTTTGGGGAGGAGGGTCACGTTTTGAAATCCATAGTTTTGTGACCAAATCGAAGATTCAATTATTGTCAATTTGTTCTGTGTGTTTTGAGATGTAAAAGTGAGACGAACACTCAATATTTATTTTACGAGTACTTTACATGCCATACAAAAATAAAACTACATATATTGTAAGAAAATACGTTTCACAAACATGTTGTCTAGCAAAATAGCAATTAGTGAATGTGGGCATTTTGAATCATCTTTTAATAAAACGAAACATTTTGTTGGGTGTACCATCTCACCTTATCATTCACATTGTCCGTGAGTGTTGTTGTTAAACTTAAAATATGATGATGATGATGATGATGATGATGATGATGATGATGATGATGATGATGATTATGATGATGATGATGATGATGATGATGATGATGATGATGATGATGATGATGGTGGTGATGATGGTGGTGGTGGTGGTGGTGGTTGTGGTTGTGGTGGTGGTTGTGGTGGTGGTGGTGGTGGTGGTGGTGGTAGTGGTGGTGATGATTTAGTTTTGAATGTCATAGCGAACACAGACAGTGGTACATATGTACTGACCCAAGTGGGTCAGATTGGCCTGATCAGACAGAGTATGCACAACATGGAAAGCACGTTTTAGATACTGTAACTAGATTGTGTATGATTATAAGAGAAATGTAACTAGCCAGTCTTTTACTGTTTGTCACGTTATATGTACAAATATTGCTATCTAATACAGAGTCAAAATCATTTAATTTGTATGTATACATATAATGGGAATATTGATTAACTTTCAGTATATGCAATTGTCATGGGGAGGGTCATGTTTTACAAAATGGGACAAAGGGGAGGGTCACTTTTTACAAATGGAGAATTTGGGGAAGGTCATGTCATGCGTGATTTCCTCCGCCCCCTGTAAATATTGAAGGCTCCCTTCGCCAACTATATATGAAAGGAGTAAAATTAAACTTGCTTCTGTGATCGCGCAAGTTCACTCACACACGCTTTACTCTCACGATGAGTGAACTTGCGCGATCACAACTTTAATAGCAAGTTTAATTTTACCCCTTTCATATATAGTTGGCCAAACACGTCTATATAATCGATATTATCGACATTTTATTTTATTTTCATAAATATTCTGAGACATATCTCGGGAAACAAGTGCCTGTGGGTGTGCCTCACTGTCTAGTATTTGTCTTGGCACCCGACAGTCGATATCATAGACTTGTCACAACAAGCCTTCGAACAAGACATATTTCCCAAATGTTTTACTTCTGTGTGACTGAATAATATGATTTGTTGGCTAATCAAATAAACATGCGCTAAATTGCTGTCAGACGTGAAAAGGGACACAGGTCCCAGAATCAATGGTAAGGACTTGATCCCACCACTGTAAACACAAGGTTGATCGGTTCTTACTATTTAATACCACCACTTTTTGTGTGAAGGCACTATAAGTAATAAATACCTGTGCTTGGACCTGATATCTGATTGACTGAGCAAATCTGGATATATATATATATATATATATATATATATATATATATATATATATATATATATATATATATATATATATATATATATATATATATATATATATATATATATATATATATAAATAAATATATATATATATATATATATATATATATATATATATATATATATATAATATATGCATATGGATATGGAACTTGTAAGTCAGTTCGAATAAATAGATGTAAAATCCGACGTTTCGAATAAAAATTCTTTATCAAGGTATTTATAGGCAAACTTTAGACATATTAGGTAAACACCTGAATATATCTAAATGTTATGGAACAGAACGACAACCACGCGTGATAAACGGTTATATACGTGTGAAAAATTTGTTCTAATATTCGCACGCACCGAATAGAACCCAATAGAACACGCCTGAAATTTAAAAAAAAAACATGATTACACCGGGAATGGTGTAAATAATCTATTAATTCCAAGGGGTTCCAGCATTCGGAGACGGAAAATGATTTCCCCTTCCTTCAACCTCAATACTTTCTTATCACCAGAAACCTTACAAATTCCTGAAATAGACATATCTGATACACTGTGATCGTTGGTAATAAAATGCATAGATACGGCCCGGGATAGTTACGATTCTTTTGTCTGGTCAGACGGAGATGTTCCAGGAAACGATCACAAAGACGACGTACAGTCGAACCTATATATAAATAGGTTTTCCTGTATGTGAAATGTCTGTCCATTAGTCTCTCTATTGCTATGTAGAATGTCTGTCCATTAGTCTCTCTATTGCAATGTAGAA
This sequence comes from Glandiceps talaboti, assembly GCF_964340395.1. NCBI lineage: Eukaryota > Metazoa > Hemichordata > Enteropneusta > Spengelidae > Glandiceps > Glandiceps talaboti. The sequence continues at coordinate 5,118,152 of NC_135556.1, read as the reverse complement.
TGTCTGTCCATTAGTCTCTCTATTGCTATGTAGAATGTCTGTCCATTAGTCTCTCTATTGCTATGTAGAATGTCTGTCCATTAGTCTCTCCATTAAAATGTAGAATGTCTGTCCATTAGTCTCTATATTGCTATAGCAACCACTCACAAGGATAATTACTGATAATTAGTTACGTGTCAAATGTAGGCCCAAATAACTTTTCTATCAATCAATCAATCAATCAATCAATCAACCAATCAATCAATCAATCAATCAATCAATCAATCAATCAATCAATCAATCAATCAATCAATCAACCAACCAACCAACCAACCAACCAACCAACCAACTAGTCAACCAACACCCCTTTACTGTGATTATTTCCATGAGAAAATAATTAAAAAATGAATTTAAAAAAAAAAGTTTAAAAAAAAAAAAAAAAAATAGTCAACCAACCACTGACTGACTGACTGACTGACTCACCCCCCCACCCACCCACACACACACACTCACTCACTCACTCACTCACTCACTCACCCACTCAATGAATGCATGTTTGTATCATTCAAATGCTGTTGTTCTAACCTTAACCTTTCCAAGCCTTATGAATATTCAGCATTTATAACTATCAATTATCATAAATTTAAATACCAGAACGATAATTAACATAAATACAAATTAGTCTCGCATCATGCATTAGGTGAAAAAACAACTCTGTGTATGCAAGCTGTCTTTTTGAAAGGGAAAAAAAGAAAAGTTTATTTTCATCTATTTTATTTATTCATTTACTTCGAGAACATGCTCATAAAATAACATATAAAACACATACAAAAGACAAAGTATTTAACAAGTTCAACTGTAGACAACATAGATGTCTCATTTTGATCAAAATAAAATTACAATTTCCATGTCTATCAAGTCAATCTCATGCACTACCTGTCGCTTATCTATTTTACCGTCTAATGTTGAATACAACCATGGCGAAGGTCAAATAGTTCCCGTATATATTAAATTACTATTTTTATATCATTCTAATTTTTACAAAAAATGTCCTTATCAAATTCAGTTTCATTAGATTTGAAAAGGTATATGATTGAGATATGTACAATGAGCTAAATATAATAACAGAGATATTACTATTCAGTCAATATGTAGCCTACACATTTTGTGAAAATTTATTCATTATTAATATAGCAGTTTCAGATTGAATAGTGAAGGTATAAGTGTGCAGGTTTTAGCTACATTACCTTCTGTTCTTATCACAGGCAATGAGACGCCTCTCAAGAAAGGTCACTGGATTTTGTATCACTACCAAGAATGTTTTGAGTGGGATTTGGGATATTACATTCCAACTTTGAGAGTTGGGGCTACTATCAAATTCATTCTCTATTTCCTGTTTTTGTAATTTCTACTTTTCATATTGGATTCCTGAAATGGAGACATCAAACTCTACAGCTACACGTTGTACAGACAGTCTTATCATAGATCTTGTGTTCTCGCAAACTCGAACCAGAGCTGTTATTTCTTCAGCGACACTGAGAAATAACGTAACGACCCTTTGGGCTTGGACGGTGCCATAAAAGAGGCTGTGGTTTACGACAATGAGATCTTGGAGGGATGACTATGGTCTAATGGAGGGAGGACTATGGTCTAATACATCAAAATTCAATGAAGGATTCAATATTAGGGAAATCACTAGAACAACACAGGAAAGAAGGTAGACTAGCAATGCTCTATAAAATCTCAGCTGGAACAGTTGCTATAAACAAAGACCAGTATCTTAAACCTCCATCAAGATATACCAGATACATGCACAGTAAAAGTTACCAAATACCAACATTCAAAACAGACTACAGAAAATATTAATTTTCCCTAGAACCATTACAGAATGGAACAATCTACCGCCAGACATTGTAACTGTAGGATCACTTGATGCTTTCAAGTCTCAAGTGGCATCACACTTGGACAACTAAATATACATTAACTTTTTTCTTTTCTTTTTATTGATTGATTGATTGATTGATTGATTGATTGATTTATTTATTTATTTATTTATTGATTGATTGATTTATTTATTATTTATTTATTTATTTATTTACATTGAATCAGTACTACTTTAATTTTACCATCCTCATTTTTGTTGCGCACTCACTGGCAAAATCTTCAACATGTTGGAGATGGCCAGTTATGGAAGAAGAGCGATCAGTTTTTACGACCGGGGGTGGGCCGGTGACTTCTTGTTCGTGTTGTACTTAAAAATAGTGACTCCCCTGTGATTCATCCACAAAACAATCCCCCCCCCCTCTGACCAATAAAAAACACCCCCCTCTGACAAATAAAAAAACACACTGAAACACCCCCCCCCCCACATCTGTTGACAAGAAATATTCTTCTAGTACTTGCAAAAGACACTCTAGATTCTCAAAGCACAATACAGCACACACGGCATAGTTAATTTTACTTCTTACATTTACAGTAATTTTAAGTGTATCTGGTAAATTGCTGTCCCAAATCCAATGATTCATATGTATAAAGCTCTGTAGACGGAAACCTATGAGAAGTATGATTGTCTGCTCATGGACATGCAAAATATTCATGGTTTGGTAACCAAAAGTTCTAGGATATCTCTTAGATTCGATTGAGTGAACTATTACCATTATAGCTAATTGTAAAGTACATGTACAGTGTTAGAAATGAAGTAAATATATTGTAAACCTATGGGTTTCAGTAAGTTTCAAACTAGGGAGAGAACTGGAAACAGTATGGGGAGAAGTGTACGCTACGTGCGTGTGCGCCTGCTATACAAGCGCGGGGGGGGGGGAGGTTGGGAGGTTGGGAGGGGGTGTCCCCCTCCCACGGTAAGAGCTTTTTGAAAAATGAACACCATTTGGAGGCCTAGGCCATTTAGAGCACCATTCAGAAGTATAGTAAAACACAACTTAGTTATATCCTAAAAGGTTTCACGGCTGGCTCTTCACAGGACGGAGAAGGAAGGGACAACTTACTCCGTATGCAAGCAGGACTACTTCTGTTCGTGTTGGAGACAACCCACTTAGTTTTGTTCATGAACATTCTTACTTGGGTTATACTTTGTCAGACTCTATGCACGATGATAGTGCGATTAAGCGCCAAATGAAATGTTTTTTTTTGTTTACAGTCAAGCCAACATCATTTTACTCCGTAAATTTTCACACTGTTCAGTTGAGGTTAAATCTACATTGTTCAGAACTTATTGCTCGAATATGTACTGCTCGCAGCTATGGTCACTACACAATAAGAGTTGGTTACAACATAGCTCTGGATGTATACGCTACGGGGTTTCGACACGTCTTCTCGAGAAGACATGTCGAAACCCCGTAGCGTATAAATCCAGAGCTAGTTACAACAATGCTTTCCGTATTTTGATGGGCTACTTGCGTAATTGTAGGGCTAGTCTAATGCTTGTGCAGTACGCAATCCCAACTTTTGGGGCGCTCAGACGTAAACTATAGTACAGTTTATAAGAAGGTATCAGAAATAGTCATGCAGCGGTATTTAACTCCGATACAATCCTCTATTCGGGAATTCTTAAATTATATAGAGATTTGCTGTATTTTAAAATCTTGTATTTGTTCATGTATATATTTGTCTTTATGAAGTTCTAACTTCTACTTGTTTTAAAATGCTAGTTTTGTGTATATTTTTCTATGGGATTTCATGAGTGTTTTTCGTTCTTTTCTCCTGAAATAAAGTTTTAATAAAATAATAATTATGGCACATGAGACTTTGTAATGTTATCCCAGATCAGCAAAGGTTACATACATCAGCTTGCAAGCCAAACGTGTTTGTACACATGCCTGTCAGCAATTGTTTAAGTATATGTATGACATAACAGTAATCTACTTATAAAAATTTTTTGTTTCGATAAATATCGCCATAGATATGTTCTTTGTACTTTTCTCCTATGACATTGTATGTAAGTTTATAGATGTTCTATTTGTTTAATTTGTTTTGAAAAAAAGTCTGAAGGGGCTGGGCAGATGTATATCTGTATACGTATATTTATTGTAAATTATTGTAAATCTGCATGTCACTATAATAAACTACTACTACTATATTATTGCACTTACTAATGTTATCCTGGTTTAAAAGTATTTTATCTTAAAGTTTGTAATTTTAGTCTTGAACGTTATTTGCATGTTAATACATCCATACACGACAGAGATAATGACTGGAAACCATACATAGGATTTTAATAAGTGTACACATTTTTGCAGCATAAAATAAGAGAAAGACATTGTGTCGCACAAAACTCTGCAAAAAATCCTGCTTTTTGATGTCTAATCAATCAATCAATCAATCAATCAATCAAACAGACGACAACCACAGGTAAATGAAATTGTAAAATTTGCTCATGTATTGATAAATTCCATATGAATTCTTTTGATTTACAAATACTTTATAAGCCTCCCAATTTTGATTTCCTCAATCAAGTCAACAACCAATTGTCATTATTCAGTAGCATTCAAAATCCAGGACTAGGAATCAAAATAAGGTAAATAAGACAAAATTAGAAAATATACATATAATACATGACACATAGTAACTTCATTTAAAGCAGCAACACACAAGTTTACTGCTTCAACAAATAAATTTTGTTTGCGATAATAGATCCAAGATAGCAAGCCAACATTAGGTGGTCACTGTCAGAATGTTATCTCATTCTCGTTACTTTACATACAAGTCTGTTTTCATAAATCCACATTTGAAAACCTGTAATGCAACGTGACTTGACAAACATGGGTGGTTTGTGAGGATGCAATATGATACTGGCTGATTTTATAAAACATTCATGTATTTGGTACCTTCTTAGCACTCACAGATCAAGCATGGAGACAGACTCATTATCTTCTCAGAGTCTACATTCTATAGATTATACTGAACATACAAAATACAGTGGTACAAATACATGGGTCTTCTGAGCTACATGTTATGGCTAGCACGAATACCTTTATAACTTGGCTCCATTGATGTCGTATCTCTGGCATGAATACCTTTATTACTTGGCTCCATTGATGTTGTCGTATCTCTGGCATGAATACCTTTATTTCTTGGCACCATTGATGTTGTCGTATCTCTGGGTGTCAAAGTGAAAGTCCCTAATCGTCAAGTCTGCCTCCGTTTCTCATTTTTATACAAGCAAAGCAGTAGACTCTGCAGATGTGGGGAAAACGGAATCCCCATGATCCAAAATGTTCCTTAGCTTTGGTAATTATATAATACATTATACCATAATACAAAACAAGTGGTAATAAATAATATAAATAACACAACACATACAGAAAATACCAGGATTCATAATAAAATTACGATCTTTAACACAGCACTAGCTGTAACTGGAGTAGTTTTTTACAATCTGACAACCAACAATATATTCTCTGAAAATTGTTAAAATACCAATAATTAGACACTATACATGTTTCTGAGGAGGAGTTTATTTTATCTATAAGTAGTACAGTTATTGATTGAAATCAGGATTGCAATGGGGGTGATCATTTTTTGAGAGCAGATTCAAAAATCAATTTGATGGGATTTTATTGAATTATATTAGGTGTGTTCAGCTACATAAATATACTTACTCACACATGATTCAATACTGTTCAGGGTGTATGATATTATGATCAAGTCAATTTATCTTACAAAAAAAGTTTCACAAAAAACATTCCAGTTGCAGCTAGTGCAGCTTTAATAGTACTAAATGATAATATATATATATCAAAAGAAAGGGAGAATCAATCAACTTATCATTAATTTCGAACTAAATGTGATGTTATAAACTTAAGTGATAACAAACATTACAAAAATAACAAATTCTGTCATGGCAAGAAAAGTAATAACTATGAGGTCTTAAGGCTACCAAGGATAAAGAAGGAAAAGTCTGAAATTGAAACTGGTAATTGTGAAAATGTACTTTGCATCACTATAAATAGCATTCTTTTGTTTCCAAAGTATATAAAAAAGTATTTCAGCTTATACATAAAACATGGTTTGTTTACTAAATTTTAAAACAGCATGACATGAAAGACATAATTCTACATGCAAAATTGGACTTTGTGATATTCTAATTTTGTATTTTATCAAATAAGTTCACAACACTTACAGACAGTCATCATATTCATAAGCCTCTCTGGTTGTTTTGATTTCATTCTGCTATTCACCACATTCAAGATCTCAATCTATGAGTATTGCATTATACATTTCTTTTTGTAATGCATAAAAAATTAAATCTAGACACATAATTTGTATCATATGAGATGTTTCACTACAAGTTGCTAAACTTTTTCCTGGAAAATTTTCCAGGATTAGAGAACATAGAAACGTATTTTATTTACACCAACTGTTGACATGGACTAGATCTGTTTGAGCACATATATATCTACAACTGAATTGAATGACTTGTGGCAATGGTCTCTCTGGTGATAATTCACATTTTTCAACAATCAACAATTATTGTACATATATCACAGCTTTATACAGAAACTTAGAAGTATATAGTAGTAATATTAATTATTACTACTTCCTATAGTTTGCAGCATAGTTGCACAGTTGTATACAATCTTTTTATGTATGTGTATTTATAAATGTGTTTGATCCAATTTGATCTTTGATGTACAGTTCCTTGTGAATACTTTCAACCAGTATATGCATACTCACCTGACAGATACAGTAAACCTTAGTATAAACAAAATTAAAATGGAAAGACGAGGTAGAGTAGAACTGTAAAAAGTAAATACATGCATATTACTGTTGGCCTGCAGCTTGTAAACATTCATTACAAAAAGTGCATCCACTTGATTTTACCTGGGAACCGAGAGCTGGGATCACATCTACAAGGGTCACAACTAGGGCATTGGATGGGCATGCAGTGGGTATAGTCAACAATGGGATGGGTATCAAAGAGTCTGTCTCATGCAATATGTCTATGCATGTGATGAGTTACAATAGGGAGCCACTGGGTGAAAGTGGGTTAATATGAGTTGATAAAGAAGCAAATCAAAGATTTATTATTACTCTGGTAATTGAGCCTTTGGTTTACTAAGATAGGCACTAACTAAAATTATTGTCACAACATGTTGACACAATAGTGATAAGCTAATGAATGGATGTTGGTTTAATTATAGTCTCAGTAGGGAGTTTGAGTTTCATGTACTTGCAGTGTACTGTTTTGGGACTTTAATTTTTACACTGTGTTGATCACAGGGTCACTGTCACCAACTTGTGTAATCTACCACACTGGAGAACAGTAGATTTAGTTTGTGTCTATCTTAGTATTCTGAAGGTTTGATTACCAGTGTCATATATGAAGTAAGAAGCATTGTATTGAGTCTTCAGTTCACCAAAACAAAGATGTAAAAGTAGCATACTGAAGTAGATGGCACCCTGCCCAGAAGGTACTACTGTACCTTTACAATCATCATATAATTACAACACTATCATTTATTTTGTAGACATTATTCAAACTAACTTTCTGATGATATGAATATAATAAATCTGCATTTATTTATGTACTACCTGTCACAAAGTTTACAGTTCTACATTCACACCGCAAGTAGAGTATGATGCCAAAATCTAGAGTTTTCATAAGGAGATGACAAATATCATATAATTGCTATTTGAGTGAATGAACTTGTATGTGGGTAATACAAGCCTTTATTACAAGGACACAGACTGTATCTACCTCATTAAACACCTATTCTTCTCATAAACACCACCCTCATGTTTTTCAAGATTTGTTCACATCTGAGCAATCGAGACTTCCTGAGGATACGCCCACATGGTCTGTCATGTTTGCCTTACACAACTCACTGATATCATGATAACTATGGCCTTGTCAATCTGGTTGCCATGATTTGGTTCAAGTAATATTTTATTATACGATATCTTTATCCATTGTTATAATGTACAAGATTTTAGCAATGTGTTTTGAATTCTTGCACTTTGAGAGGCAAGTGTTCTCAAGAAATTTCAGAGGGTTGAAATAAAATTCAAATTTACACTGAATTTTGCCATTACATCTGGCATTCTTCCCACTTTCCCCCCAGAATCATCATTTCATTCATCCCACTCAGAAAATTCAATATGCAAACAAATTTGGTCACTAAAATTCATGTTTTATGAATTCATGATGGATTTGCAAGGTGATAAAAAAAAGACAAAAAAATTGTTGTAGATTAAATATAAATAAATAAAATAGGAATACAAATTAAGTTGTTTTGATTGGATACACATGTAGGTACCACTGAGTGTCTGTGATCCAAATGATTTTCAAGTTTAGAATCTAACCTTCCCTACATATATAATAAGTAGTCAATGAGTACAAAACTGGCAGGAATCTTTGACTTGTTTCGCATCTGAGTGGGCCTGCCTATATATTATATCAATTTATGTTAAAAAGCATGATAGACAGAGTGTTGAAGGAATTTAGGCTTCTGTAGCACACATCAGATAGGAATGGACTATTTATATTTTCATAGTGTCGGTAATTACTTTTATAAATGTATGAGTATATATACGTATGTTAAGATTAATGACAGAAAGCACCACAAGACAATTTTGATAACAGTCAACAAACAAATTACATGGTGACATCCAGTGATGTATTCCATGCATTAGTGAAATGAGACCCTACAATCAATGATTTAGACATACAGGAAACACACAAACACAACAGTGAATATGTTGGACAGCCTTGACACACAACACACATAGCTTTTATTCATTGAGTACACTGCAACAAATGATTACTGAGTTAAATTGTGATATTAACCATTCACCAGGTGATCTCCAACCCAATACACCATGTTACAAAATTTGATGTCAAATTTAACTGACATCCATAATTAATCACCACATTCATGTCAAAAAATATATTATATTATTTTTAAATATATGAATATTTGGCTGTGCTTCTGAAGCGTTAGAAAATTGAACAGACTTTGAGATGAGACAGTCTCTTTTAGTCCTCATCCCTGACATAGACGATACTACCACCTTCATTTTCTGACTCTGAGGACATGTACACTACCCATTTATCATTGGCCAGGCATCTAGCAGACCCTTGTGAGTGCTATGCTCTTGACTCAGGTAGGTTTTCAATGTGTCTTGGGTCATGACTTCGACGGGATGATGTCATTGGAGGAGGCTGTGAGGCTGTTGACGCTTGGACGTTTGTTACAGGATGTTGCCATGTAGTACCCTGAGTAACGTGACTGGAATGAAACATATGATATAACAATTAGAGTTCAGTAGTTGTCACATATGCATATCTGTGTGGAGTATGATTGTTGACAAACATGATGCGTTGCATCGTGATCACAATATACACTCTTAGTCGTCCCAAGTTCCAACCACAATACTAACGTTCCCTTATTTTGAAAAACATCATAGTTCACGTCGAGCAAATGACTTTCCTAAATCATGTAAATATCTGCTTGGAGATAAAGTCTTCTTTAAGCATCCCTAGTTACTGGCTACGCATTTGTTGCATGGGACCCCGAAGCATACATGACTAAGTTGGACGACTCCTGTAGTTTATCATCAGAAAGTCCATTTTTAAAACTCATAATACTTCTACTTCCAATTGTGTGTTTACAGTAACTTACCACCAAATCAGAAAGACTATACAGTTTCAATTTGGTGGCATGATGTTTGTTACATCTCACATGTTTTTTGTTTTGAATTACACAAAAATAAATATAAAGGCACTGCTAACATACATGACATGAAATGTTACATTTTATCTCACTGTGAACATAGTTTAGTGTTATAATCTTCTTTGTTTCATCTCAAAGTGATGTATATTGTGAGATAAAGTGTATCATTTTGTACACACTATCAATTTCTGTATTTTGTTTTAAGTATTGTGATACAAAAAACCTTGTGCGAGATGTAAAAAATATTGTGCTGCCTGATTGAAATGCTATATTCACTCTGGTTTGGTAGTGTTTAATTATGATTTCCTCAAATTGTGCAGGATGTACTTCCCCTTTCTGATATGTGGACAGGACCCTCATTATAATTGTACAGATTCAGAAACACATTCACCATACTCAAGTTCACATGTTGGTTAGTGTGGGGTGCAGAGGGGGGTTCAGCTAATTTGTTTCGATCTTTTCATGCATGAGTGGAAGATAAACTAGACAATATACTAATATGTAACTATGTTTTATTTCAAGATTTCAAGAAAATAGAAGGAAGAAGACATTCATCCTTTCATTCAGTCTTGCAAGATGTACATTTTTGGCAACAATGTTGGTCAAATGAATGACTAGACTGACTTACTCACTCAAGTCTACAAGCTTTTTTTCAATGTTTGTTTGAATATGAAATACAAATGAGTTATTTTTACTTTTGTATGAAATAGTCACATGAGTGAGTGATTCTGAAATAGTGGTGAGATACGTATAGCCCTTGAGAGACTACTAGTAACTGGGGGAAATATTTTTAAAAAGCTGACCACATTTTCCTTCACAAAATTTGAAATGAGTTACAAATTTAAAACATTTGAAGATAATGAGACTGAAAAAAAAGAAAAGAAAAAGAAATCTGCCAAGGGACTAGACTGGTGCCATGCTAATGAATAACCAAATTCTGGTAGTATTCCTGTCATTTTCATTGTGTATTATAGTCATCGTCGTTATCACAGACAAGTTACTTGTCTCTGTCATTATGTGTTATAGCTACGTCAAGTGTGAGAACTGACGTCAATGCAGTAAGCTCAAGTGATGTCTTTCAACGCCAACTGTTATGTCACAAACAGGAAGATGTACGTTACCATGGAAACCAAGAGACTTCAGTGATGACGTGAATCCTTGATATTTAAGGAATTAGTTGCAAAAATCATCCATTGCAATTATGATTGGGTCATAAAGGGTAGATTTATTGATGTCAAATATAGCCTGGACTTACTTAATGTAGTATCTCATTCCATCTGCTGTGTATGCTTCTTCCCAACCATACGGCAATGCTGTGGTGTCAAAATATAGGAAAATATGGATGACAATACGTACAACATTAGACTTGCTCAAGTCGCCAGGGGATTCTTTCATTTTTTCTTTGAATAAAATAATTTTGCTTAAAAACACGAAAGTGTTCTTTTGTATGAAACGGTAACCTGACTGAGTGACTGCAAAACAGTTGAGTCAACATATATTAAAGCCACTGCTCTGCTTGGAATATAACTAGTAAAATAGTAGTATGTGAGAAATATAAAATAAAATTAAGGACAATATTTACTTAAAAAATAAATGTGACTCAACAACTCAAAACATTTGATGATTACAAGACTAAAAAAAAATCTCCCAAGTTTACACGTGTCATTCTACTACAAGATGTCCAATAAAATCAAAACAAAATAACTTTTGGTATTCTATAGATGTGGCATTCATTATATTTAAAAGGAGTTAACATCACTGAAAAAGCTATGCACTAGGCAAATTTATTCACAGTCCACAGCAATGACTCAGCAAAAGTGTTTGCAACAAGTCATCATAAGACACTTCCCAAGAGACAAATGGATTCACATGGCTATAAATGTGTAGATGATCATGTTATTTTATGGGTAACCATGGTTACATGTCAGAATCAGGTGTGTCAAATCTCGTTAATTGGATTTGCATCACAATGAAAAAATTATGGGACTGCAAAGTTGATGAATAATATCCAACATATAACATAATTTTCAAATCATATTTTAAGCTTTTAGTACTGATAAAGCGTTTGTTAAGGGTAAATCTGTAAGACTGTATAAACTTGGTCAATTACTTACGTTCTACTTCTATGAGTTGTTTGACAGCTTTGACTGTTTCCCTGGCTTCTTGAGCTAGGTCGGCATTACTTCTTCTACCATGTTTGGATAAGTATCCTGGTGGACGAGACCCAGCACCATAGTCATTCCGTCTCCCGCCCTCTCCTCGACTTCTAGCGCTAGAGAGAAGGAAAGTAAAATACTGATCAGATTCAAAGGGACAAAATTGGGACAATGTTTTCATCTAAATTGTAAAGTCTTACATGAAACACATCTTATGTATCCATGTTGAAATCTGCCTTAAAATGAATATACAATCTCTCTATACCATTGACAGGTTTATGCATTTGTCTTTTCTCTACAATTTTTGGGTACACTCAAAAATGATGTCATCAAATCAAATATTCAGTATGCCTTGCTGTTTACTTGCAAATATCATGGTTGTTAGCAATGATCAGATGTATTACACCGAGTAGAATAATGTAAGTCTTAAAACAAACAAACAAAAATCTGACCTATGCTCCTTTAAATATAGAATATTCGAAGAGTTACTAGATACTAACAAATTATGTGAGTTTCGATAGTAAGGGGAATTACACCCCCCCCCTCCACCTGGTAGGTTACATCTCCCACCCACACTTCAGTGTAAAACATCACTTATGAATATTCATTATACAACATGAATTTGATTGGCAGACATCATTCTGTCTTGGTAACATGATTCATATCCATCACTGTCGTAATCTATCCACGACACTGTTGCTTTCTTGTTGCTATGGCAGTGTCCATGGTTGCTATGCATATTTGCGTTTATATCGCAATGCTTGACTATGCCTCCTAACTGTTATCTTATAGTTGTAATAGTTTTCCTTCACAAACCAACTCAAAATGTTGAGGGTTTCAACCTGTACATAACAGCCACATCGTTGGTTATCTCTATCCTAATGACCATACAAACTGGTTGAGGTTTGTCCATGTTCAGAGCCCCATTCCCCCCTCATACGCAATGTAATGGAAGTACAGACATGTCACATTGTCTGACACTAACTACTGGGACACTGAGACTTGGAATGGACAAGCTTTGTTCATTATGATTGTAAAGAGAAACCGATGAGTGTCTAATGTAAAACTTTGTGTCAAACATAATGTACAACAATCAACTTACGCTGCACTAGCTGCACTAGGTCCATCCACCAATGATTCATGCACCAACTGTGGAAAGAAGAAATAGAATCTTATTGTATAAATGAGTCCTTAAATACAATTCTTCCAAACCTACATATGCATTGTACATTCATTCATTTACATACACATATTAATTAAGGACACACACATACGACAGTAGCAATTGAGGTTTCAGTTTACTGAGATAGACACAAACTAAAACTATTGTTTTGACATGTTGATATAAGCTACTGACTGAATGGACATTTGTAGAATTATGGTCACAGTAGGGTAGCATTTCTTGCTGTGTACATTTTTGGGGCCTTCCAGTGTTACAACACTAGCTGGATTACAAGGTGATTACATATGCACAACAAAGACACTGCTATCACCCACTTACGTAATCTATCATATCAAACAACAACAGTTTTAGTTTTTGTCTATCTTTATTAAAAGGCCAAAACATTGATTGCCATTGTAGTATGTGTACACACACACACACACACACACACACACACACATACAATGTAACTACAACACACACACACATACACAATGTAACTACAACACATACACACAAACACACACACACATACACATACACACACAATGTGTAACTACAACACACACACAAATATATACTGACATGTACAAATACACATCTACATTCGTACACACACACACACACATCCATCCATTCACACAGACACAGACACAGACACAAACACACACACACACAGAAATATACAAATATACAAACATCAGCATACTTAGCCTCATAATTGTCTATAGGACCCTACACTATAGTGTAATATAACACCTGAGAATGGTATAATGAGGTTCAAATACACAATTTCCAAATAACGGACAATATTGTACAAATGGCTGTACCAGTACATCTCAGCTAACTTAAGATCACTAATTTAATTTGAAGTTTTGAAGTTGACTGAACAAAATAATATCCCACTCTTCCATAAAATCACAATGAAGCAGACATCAAATACAAAACATGTATGTACAGTAACAATGATTTCCTGCCCATTTTCACTTGCCAACTAGAGAGTTATTATTGAAGATTGGAAAAATAATAGTATATGATGTGCTTGTTATCTTAGTGTCAGTACTGATCAAATTATGTATAGGGATGTATATGTCCATGATCTGATCAAATTTGATTTTTATCGATTGCAATTATACAATGTATAAAATGATAAAATACATCAGGAAAGTGAGACAAATATGGGGTTAAAACTAGTATGACAAATAATATAGAACGGTAAAAACGATTGAAACCATTAAAAGGTTATTATGACAATGATCGAACTGTGCGTGGGAAGACACTGTTGCTAACATGCCGATGTGACTTCTAATGAGAGATAATGGCAAACCAAAAGGGAGCAACTGCAAAGAGTCATTTGTAGGATGTGTACGGCCACGTGCATCGAGAGAGGCTCTAGACAATTTGTCGGTAGAACAGATTTTCAAGAGAAGGCAAATCTGTCATTCTGTGTGAATTCTCTTGGATGCAGTGGTCACAATCTTGTTCAACGTTATTTTACCTGTATATTGAAAGTGAACTTTAGAAGTAATCTGGAGCAGTGTCAAATTCAATTGCATAAAGTACTGTAGGAAGGTCAAATTGACAACAAGTGTACCAAGACAATTGAAACTGTACTTCGTGGTAAATTACTAGCCTAAGGAAAGTCTTCACAGTCACTTATAAATGTCAAAGCAGAAAGAAGTGTCAGAGAGAACAAGCAAACAGGATAGAAGCACAGTATTCAATATCAATGGTATACCTACTACCCACTTGACATTATGACTAGTGACAAGTGTCATTTTAAATGTTCTAAATTTAGGAATGTTGTCAAAGTGTCAGGATGAACAGAAGGTGTTACAATAAGGGTCTGGATATGTTTTCAAGTGATATAATTCATACTGATATAGTTCACACTGTGATTGTTGGTATTAAAGTTACAAATAACAAAATTGGAGTATCATTTTTAGGTCACTTGAACATATTTATGAATTTGTATTCTTTACTGAATATTATATAACTTTTAATACCTCAAGAGGGGTAACTTACACAATTCAATAAAATTGTTTGTTTATTTATTATAATCATCATCACCATTGCTGTCAGTGCTGCCACCACCACCACCACCACCACCACCACCACCACCACCACCACCACCACCACCACCACCACCACCACCACCACCACCACCACCACCACCACCACCACCACCACCACCACCACCACCACCACCACCACCACCACCACCACCACCACCACATGTATTAAGTAGAGCACACCTGTATATTGCCTATATAATTACTAGAAATGGAGATTACATTTAAAACTAACCTCTGCTAGCTGTAGTAGTCTTTCTGTTGCCACTTCATAGGTCTTTTTACTCACTTCAGCTTTTCTAAGCTGACATGATAGTACTGCCAATCTTTTTAGCGCATCTCCAGTGTCTTCACGCTGCAAGGAAAACAGTAAATAGAGTCCATGAACATTCATTCTAGCAATAAATAGATTGTCAGCCAACTGTTTTTCTTTGTCTGTAACTATAGGGATTCAAAAACTTTGAAGAATCCCCCCCTACCCAACAAAAAACACCAACCAAGTCTTCATAGAAAGCATAGCCCCCTCAAATAAGACACTTGAATGTAGTCTCCATGTATTAAACGTTTTTTAGTTATGTGGTAAATCATGATTGTTCACTACAAATATGGCTGCTGTTGAGTAAGATGTGATATCAACACCAAAAGTAATGTATGCGTATGTTTATCTGGTTTTTATTACACTTCAATGTTCCTACACAAGCTGTCATTGGTCAGAATCAAATCACATGACCTTCTTTAAATAGACTATTGCCCCCACGCTGATATTGAGACTAATGCCGGCACTATTGCCCACTGCGCATCTATTCTGTGCATGTTTTTCAGTATTGTGTGCTCAAGATGACAAAATTACTACAGTGAAAAACACAAGCTTATTTCTTGCAGAAATTCTGAATAAATTTAAATACAAATGAGCTACATGTGGGGACATTCGAGCTCCTGCAAATAATGCCATGCCTGCATTATATGGTTATCTGCAACTACAGTTTAGAAATACACCATGAAAGGGAAACTTTTCTATCGATGTTGAATGGTGATGAACATATGAATGAGAGGACGGATGAGTGGACGATGTAATAAAATTAATAAAAACCTTTGGCTTGGGCATCATTAAAAAATTTTGGTAAAGAATGCCAACCTTGGGCAGCACTAAATTGTGATATTGCCCTCACTGATGTGTTACTAATTAATTGTATTATCTATAGACATGATCTAAAAGACATTAGCCACACATAATTGCTACAAAGTGTCTGCAATATGTAAGTAATAGCTTAAATTTTGATGGTTTATGAATAGAGTCCATGATTGAAGTTGTTCAGTTATGTAGCATTACATATGAGAGAGAGAGAGAGAGAGAGAGAGAGAGAGAGAGAGAGAGAGAGAGAGAGAGAGAGAGAGAGAGAGAGAGAGAGAGAGAGAGAGAGAGAGAGAGAGAGAGAGAGAGAGAGAGAGAGAGAGAGAGAGAGAGAGAGAGAGGGAGGGAGGGAGGGAGGGAGGGAGGGAGGGAGGGAGGGAGGGAGGGAGGGAGGGAGGGAGGGAGGGAGGGAGGGAGGGAGGGAGGGAGGGAGGGAGGGAGGGAGGGAGGGAGGGAGGGAGGGAGGGAGGGAGGGAGGGAGGGAGAGAGAGAGAGAGAGAGAGAGAGAGAGAGAGAGAGAGAGAGAGAGAGAGAGAGAGAGAGAGAGAGAGAGAGAGAGAGAGAGTGAGAGAGAGAACCTTTATTAGCTAATCAGATCAATAATTTTCATCTACCTTTTTTGGTGGTGGTGTTGATGCTTTCAGATGTCTCAATTCCCTTATCTCTTTTTCCAGTAATTTGACGACCTCTTCATAATCAACTTCCATTTGTCTAGCAGACATCTGTGCTTGTTCAGCAAGGTGAGCTTTACTGCGTAGAGAACGACTTTCATGTATGGCTCCCTGGGCCTCCTACAATCAACAATATCAAAAACCAAATCATGACTTTTTTGTTGTAATATATCAATTATCATTTCTCATCTTTGAAAAAATATTACATATCACTGCCACAATATGTTTGCATATGAGGATAGTGTGGTAATCAGTCTGACTTGAGATGGGTGGAAGATAGTCCAATCCCACAAAATGACTAACAGTATTAATCTTTACAGCCCCAATATGTTGATAATACAAGAAATAGAAAACTTACCCTTCTTATCCTTAATAATTCTTCCTCAGCACTATTACATGCTCTTTCTTTTTCTCTCAGCAGGGACTGCAAATTAAAACAATATGTTCAAAGTTAATGACAAAATTGTGCTTTTCATTCTGGTCTAATTTGAATATCTGTCCCTATTTAAACATATTAGGAAGATAGATAGATACAGTGATAAAAGGATAAAATTGATGGGTCAACAGACTTATACATACATTCACACATACACACACACATACATACATATCTACATACAGAGCAAAACATACACAAAACACACACATAAACACATACATGTACATACATACATACATACATACCTACATACATACATACATACATACATACATACATACACACACATACATACATACATACATACATAAATAAATACACATACATACATACATACATACATACATACAACACACGTACACATGCATGAACGCACATACACACAGACACAGACAGACACACACACACACACACACACACACACACACACACACACACACACACACACACACACACCTGTCTATCACCAACCCTAATACAACAACAACCCGACAACAAAGATATTGGAAAGTTCACTTGCATAAGAGATGATAACTGATAATGTCCTCTGTCATGTTTGATTACTAATGCCATACTATATTTTGATTTTTAGCCTAAAATCGCCAAGATTACTAGTTTTTTGTACCTAGCGGTAAAGCCGACTAGTAACAGAACATTTGACAAAGTCTGTCTACCTGAACATGCAATATGATGTTACTCATAATATGTAATTAGAACCCTTAACTCGTGATATAGGAACTAAGTGTTACCAAGATAAAGTGATTAATATTTTACAGAAAAGCCATGGACAATATAACATAGATTTACAACAGGAAAGCCCAACAGAAATATAAAATATTGATTTATAACAGGAATGCCCAACAGAAATATAAAATATAGATGTAAGTGCCAGTATACCTTCAACCTCTCAACTTCTTTGATAGCCTCATCTCTTTCCATTCTCAGTACATCTAATTCTTCACCAGGCCTTTCTTGAAATGTTGGTAATGTCTGTCAAAAAGATTACAAAACCAAACCACTCTTTCAGTCAAACTGATCTTATCAAAACATCACTTATCCAGTGAGAGACAAAGGTTATGATCTTTACTGCAATGACTGATCACAATCTGATGAGTTATGATGAGTGAATGGTTAGAGATTACATTTCAGTAACTACTTTCTATTAATCTTTTTGAGAAGATTTATTTTTAGATACTAAACTATGTCAAAGCAAAGTTGTATACATTTAAACTGAAAATACAGTAATTATACGCTAGTTATTCTATGCCGCTAATTTTGGACGCAAACCAAAACATTCCAAAACACAAACCAAAACATTCCAAAAGGTACAACTTAAGATTGTGAACACATACCTGCTGATGTCGTATAGGAGGTGGTTCAGTGAAATCTGTGAAGTCATTGGCAGCAAACATAAGTTTACTGGAACTGATATTATGATCATCCAGTTGTACTTTGAATACTTCCCTGGCAGCTTGTACAAAGTCTGAAAATTGAAATATATTACAATTATTTTGAATGAATGACAATGACAATGAAAATGAAAATTCGAGCAATAACTTTTTGTATTTGTCAAGATAAAGAGATTGTCACAGTGGTAAAAGTAATGTCATCAAAAGGTTTTCCCATAAAGCTTTGCTGGAAATCCCCAAATGGTGTGTTCGAGAACACATGTCAAGTGCAGTAGAGCTTCTTTGCAAAATTTCAAGGCTGAATAAGTTACTGAGGTGCTATTTTATCACCTACAATCATACACAAGGGTCTGACTGAACTTTTCTTTTTAAAGAGATTTTGTTGTTTTCAGTATCATCACCAGCAATTCTGCAACTAAACACAGTTGATAACCAACCTAGTAGTGAAAATGAATTTATTAGTTGAAGTTTTGCTATGT
The DNA here is from genome assembly GCF_964340395.1 of Glandiceps talaboti. Taxonomy (NCBI): domain Eukaryota; kingdom Metazoa; phylum Hemichordata; class Enteropneusta; family Spengelidae; genus Glandiceps; species Glandiceps talaboti. Next base: position 5,098,961 of record NC_135556.1, on the reverse strand, counting down.
GAACCTTGTCCAATTTTGATAAATCTTTCAAGGCACTGAGCATATTTGTTGGCGTTATCTATCACTCATATTTCCATTTGATAACTACCCAAATACTCGTTCCATAATTTGTGTGTTTTATTTGGGATAGATGCCTCTATATGACATCAAATCTGAATAATCTAGTTTCACATTCTGTCTCTCTATTTTAATTGGGACACATACTTCCATATATCTTCATGGCTGAATGCTCTACTTTCAGAGTGTGTATGTATGTATGTATGTATGTATGTATGTATGTATGTATGTATGTATGTATGTATGTATGTATGTATGTATGTATGTATGTATGTATGTATGTATGTATGTATGTTTGTAGCTTTCTACCCACTTACCTCCATAGGATACCAATCCAGACTGGTCTAATTTTAGAGTTTGTTTGTTTCTAGCTTACTATCCACTTACCTCCATAGGATACCAATCCAGACTGGTCTAATTTCAGAGTTTGTTTGTTTGTTTGTAGCTTTCTACCCACTTACCTCCATAGGATACCAATCCAGACTGGTCTAATTTCAGAGTTTGTCGAAGCAATAGTTTCTGTTCATTGGTAGGCTCTATTCCTAAATATCTCAATGCCTAATATTTCAAGACAAAATGAAAGATATATTCTTGAATAACCAACAACATAAACCAAATATTAATGGAAAACAAGATATCTAACAAAAAATATATAACATTTTTGAACAACTTTTGAATTTTGATATTAGATTCAAAAGGCAGTTCATGTTGTGTCCCACTTTCAGTATCAAATACTCCATTCAAGAATCTTTTGCACAAAATTTCTTTTGTGGGAAAATAATAATTTTATTGCCATGTATGTGTATAGGCGCAAAGGCTTACAATAGAAATTGGTGTAGTTTTGCAGATAAAAGACAAACCACATAAACTAGGCATGAATATAAACTAAGATAAAATACAATGGTAGACATGTGACATAATATGATCTGGAGATGATGGGTGACCTAGGGGGGCTTAGTGTACTCATATACTCTACAAAAACCACAAAGAAATTATTTTCTTTTGAATTTCTTTTGTAATGCATTGGCTAATTTCCTTTTGTGGAAAATATATTGTACAAAAATATAAAGAAGTTATTTTCCTTGATTTCTTGTCTTTCATAGAAGAAAAAAGTATAAATTGTTCAAATTTACTACTTACAACTTCTAGTTTTTCTACTCTCAATCTAACATATGGATCTAGTGATAATCTTCTCGACCTTGACAAGCTCCTTGTTGATGATGCCGACATTGGTGAAGCTCTAACAGATGATGGTTGACCTAGGGGGCTTAGTGTACTAATTCCTACTGTTGCTGGGTGGTTCAGTTGTCCAGGTTGGAAGCCTATAGTACCTTGACGGGAAATAAGTATACATTTCAATCAAATGATAGCCATTTTCAATTTTTTTTTTGACATACATAAATACACATACACATATATAGTGACACAGAAACATAGTACTAATACTAGATACAACGGTGATAAATACCGTAGATACATCCGATGTACATATACCATTTATATGTATACATAGATACAGGTACATACAAATACATACTATAGAAAACAGTGAAACGATACCTCATGTTTACAGACTACAGATCACTTTCATTATTCAAACAGTGAGTGTATATCTAGGGAAATTTTATAACACATGGTTATCTTCATTTTTATCACAATTAAACTAAGGTACAATATTGCTATAGGCGTGGTGTGGTGGTGGGTGGTGGTGGTGGTGTGGTGGTGGGTGGTGGTGGTGTGTGTGTGTGTGTGTGTGTGTGTGTGTGTGTGTGTGTGTGTATGTGTATGTGTGTGTGTGTGTGTGTGTGTGTGTGTGTGTGTGTGTGTGTGTGTGTGTGTGTGTGCGTGTGTGTGACTTAAAGGTAAAACAAACACAGAGTCAATTCCTTGGTAAATGTATTTGGGTATAGATGCTAGTTGTGACAATATTCAAATGAAGATGATCGTACCATAAATGTATCATTTGGTTTGGAATGTAGTCAATTTGTGTCTTGGCCATAATGCAAAATGGTTTCACACTTTAACTTCAGAGACAAAGTCACGTTTCACAACAGATGGTTACTATCAGACTACAGTGACTTTAGAGATTCAATTAGGCAGTAGGTGTTTTTAAGTCTCACATGTTTTTTGTTGTGAATTACACACACAAAGATAAAGACACTGATAGTATGCACACATGAAATGTTACATTGTATCACACTGTGAACACAAATAAACATCACTGTCTGATGACACATGGAAAATTCACACATACACAAAACTGTTTATTTGTGTTCACAGTGAGATAAAATGTAACATTTCATGTTCGAGCGAGTGTCATCAGTGCCTGTGTGGGTGTTTTTTTTAAAATTCATGACAAAAACGTTGTGTGAGAGGTAAAAAAAACATTGTGCTGCCAGTAATTGAAACTCTCAAGTCTCTCTAGTTTGGTAGTAACTCTATTGTTACAGTAATGTTCAACGTATGGTTTACTTTCTACCTACCATTAGTGGCTTGTGGTGTGGAGGTCATCTTTGGCTGCATGTATAAACCTTTCTGTAAATGTGCTGGTATGGCTGGATTAATAATGTGTCCATTCATTGGTGGTGATGCTGAAGTTCTACCTACAGTAATGAAAGGATTTACAGACATCATGAAAAAATACTACTTGGCATTTAACCATAAACCTGTTGTCTGGAAATAACCAAGTTGAAGTGCCTTGAGAGTCAATCGTGTGTAAAAGTTTGGTGCCCGGGATGTTCCAAATTAAAATGTCGATTATCCTATGTTAAATTTGTCTAACTGTTTTACATATGTGTAACACTATGCATCCAGGGGTTGGTTTCATGCTTCCTATTCTTTATGTACCAGCAACATTTACGTGTTTTTTTTATAATTTACTTTTAGTTTCTTTTTTTAGTACATTCTATGTCAAGGACTTGAATGCATCCTTGTATACACAAACACAGTGTTATGTGAGAATCAAACGATACAAAGTACTTTACAGGAGATAGAGATAACAGAAGACATCTGTGTGAATCCTACTTATCTTCCTGTACTTTTGTGTTCAGAGTTTAATCACAAAACTTTTTTGCATATTTTCACTTCTGTCACCATAAAAAGTGAGGCAGTTTTGTGCAGTAAACCACATGTATAATACATACATATGGATATAAAGCAGTCATGGACTCTATAGTGTGTCATGCAAGACAGGAGTGTAATATGACCCCTTATATCACATCTCATGCATTTGTTGCATTGTGATTCGTCAATATGTTGTCATGTGGTATTTCTCATTTTAATGCTGTTACATGCGAAATGACATTCCCGGTCAATAGTTTGGAACTATTGCCCTACTCTCCCTCAAGGAGGCAATAGTTCGAAACTATTGCCCTGTGACGTCATTGCGTTCACTGGTATTTCACGGCAGACAACATAGTTCAAAGGCCCTTGGGAAATAGATTGGTTTTGGGGTGATCAACAGGCCCTCGAGGGGAACAAACGTTCGCTGTTGCCCAAATGAGACCAGTCAACATGTGTACAATGTTTACCTGATCAAGTACATGACATATAGCGTCTTTTATTTGGTGATGCTGGACTGAAACTTTTTTAAATCAACAAATTACCTAGCAAATCAAAATTCAAGGCTGATATTTTCCCACAGCTGAGGTATCGTATGCCACTTGTTGAAAATCCTGGTCTGACAATATTATAGATGACATTACTCACATAAAGCAGGGACTATTTCATAAAATCTTTCATTCTACATAATGCATCCACACAGTATGTCCTCTAATGATAGCCAAATTTGATTGTTGTGAGTCAAAATGATAAAAACTGGCATTTCTTGAGTCACCACACAGTATTAAAGAGATAAGGGAAAACCAAATTTTGGCGCCTCACTAGAAATTGTGTGTGTGTGTGTGTGTCAGTGGTGTGTCAAATTGGCTTGGAGGGCATACTGCAACCACACCAGTGTACCTCCATTCTCCATAATACTAAGGCGGATGACATGAATGGTTGATCTGATCCATATTTTTACAAAGAAACCAGTGTCATAATACCACACATCAGCTACAACCTGTAAGCTATACAGTATTTATCTTGTTGTCACGACAACACTCATCAACCTCACTGCTTCCTAGTTATAAATTATATGTCAAACTTTCAAACATCATTATATTTCTAATGTTTTAATTGATTGAACTTAGGCAGCCATAATTAAATTACTTCCAGCTGGAAACTACTTGAGATCTAAGGGCTTTGTTACTACTCATCTATGACTCACCATGGAAGTACCCACCCACATACTTTCACGGACTCACAGAGAACTTTTCCCTGCCTGAACAACAGAAAATGTTAGTGAATAGCATATAATTATCTGCTGTAACAGTATATTATAATGTGACAAAACGCCAAGATGTACGAGTGTAAGTAAGCACACGAGGTTATTTGCATGAATGGCTGGTCTTTCATGAGCATAGTTCGTGAAAGTGAAGCTGAAAACACAGCAAGCATGAGTGCAACTAACAACCCCCCCCCCCCCCCCATACCCACACTGACACTCACATAGCATTGGGTTCTATTATTGTATGTATAATAACAAATATTGTACACATTTTAAAACCTTTTGCAATTAATTATTGACTACTCTATAACATTCTACATAATGCATCCTCCATTCTCCATAGGAGGATGACTACATGAATGGTTGAGCTGATACAAATCTTTACAAAGAACTGACTAGTCCATAACAAACAAGGACTTGGTATATGTACTTTCACATTTTAAAAAATAGGAAAACATAGTAGTCATTTTATCAACTAAAAATCCAAAAGGAACATCCAATTTTCACTCATACAGCCATATGGATAAAAAGTGGGTGTTCTGTACAGTGGCCACTTTTATACAGAACACACTACACTTTGTCTCAGCACACGATACCAAAACAAGAAATAGCTCAACAGATATGGTGAACAAAGACACAGAAAACCCCCAAACAACTGTTCCTGGAATAAATTTCACACTTCAAATCTATTGGTTAACAATCTTTGCAAATATAAACTATAATAATTCAAAAGAAATGATAATAATGATAAAATTGTATAATTGGAATTTCATGAACAACATAGGAGGTCTCCTTCAAATTCTTCTTTGATCAATTGTTAACCATGGTTACGAGTATACTATAATTCACCTTCTTTTGTTAGAATATTATGACGGAAACACAAGTCTAACTTTTGATAATACAGAATGAGGAAAAGTAACTGAGGAAGATGACAATTTTGTCTAGTGGATGCCATTTCATTATTTAGTTTTCTTCTAATATTCTAAAACTATTCTTTCCTAAAGATGTCAATCAAGGACAACACAGCAATGCACTCCACCATGCACAAGCCAAGTTATCGTCTTTGAACAGAAACTAAGGATTGTATACCCTGGCCATTCTTTATCAGTACAACCTGTGTCTATGTCACTGGTTCTGCATTGTTCATACTTAGTTTACTATGAGTCAAAACATTCCCAATCACCATTTCCCCACCCTCACAATTTTTCAGAAATTATGCTCGAGGAGGTTTAATTATATTTCCCTCCGATATTTTACTTCATTCAGCCAGTAAATACTCGTGACCTACGAGTTTGTTTCTTAGGGTCACTCATATTTTCCTTGGCTGAGTGAAGAATAACATGGGAATATTAATATTTAATTATATTTTACCACACACAAGCTAAGTTGAATGCAATGTGTGTGATAATGAAAATAAAAATTGTCAGACAAGATTGCTCAAAAACAAAACCAAAATCAACAAGAGAAATGACTGACAGGATCTTTGAGACATATTAAACCATGATATTGATAACGATACCCAGGAAAAAAACATGGCATGGAATTTGAAGGTTGGTATCTGTACCTAATCAATTCTCTTGAAGATAATAAAAAACATCTATGGAACATAAAAATAGAGGTCATTTTGTGTTTAATACAAAACATAATCTGTATTACCTTACATCGTGTCTTACTAATTAGTAACTGTATGACCTTTATCAGACATAGAATGACTAAGTCACTTCCTGGGTATAATCATATCTACCATTGGAGCCTAAACATTTCTTAAAATGAGACACTATGTACTAGTATGTACAAATCACGATTCTCTTTTGATGTAGACACTGAATATCAGATATACTGCATAGATAGTTTCTATGTAGGTGCAGTGTATGATACACAAATGAATGATTTTGATGTAGACATTGAATTAGATATACTGCATAGATAGTTTCTATGTAGGTGCAGTGTATGATACACAAATGAATGATTTTGATGTAGACATTGAATTAGATATACTTCACGAATCATTTCTATGTAGGTGCAGTGTATGATGCACAAATGAATGATTTTGATGTAGACATTGAATGAGATACACTGCATGTATCATTTCTATGTTGGTGCAGTGTATGATACAAAATGAATGATTTTGATGTAGACATTGAATTAGATACACTGCATGTATCATTTCTATGTTGGTGCAGTGTATGATACAAAATGAATGATTTTGATGTAGACATTGAATTAGATACACTGCATGTATCATTTCTATGTTGGTGCAGTGTATGATACAAAATGAATGATTTTGATGTAGACATTGAATTAGATACACTGAACGAATTATTTCTATGTAGGTGCAGTGTATGATACACAAATGAATGATTTTGATGTAGACATTGAATTAGATACACTTCACGAATCATTTCTATGTACCACCCAGTGCTTTGTATGATTGACACACTTCATAAATGAACGTTTTTTACGTAGACACTGCAAAAATCATTTAAAAATCATTCTACACAGACACTTCTAAGGCTATAATTACAAATTGAATGACTGACCTAAATTTTGAAATGGACAGGACCGAATTGAACACATAACAGTTGTAAGGATGCAGTTCATATCATATAGCCAGCGTTACCAATCAATTTCTATAAAAGGAATCCTGAATAGCGTATGCAACGGTGATCGCCATGGCAACTGACATTAAGGCCACACGGAATAAAATGTGCTTTGGATATTTCTGGCTTTATTGCAGGAAAAAAAAGTATTAGTATTACAATGTGATCCAAAATGAATACAAAACTTTGGAATTGATTAAAAGTGATGCTAAGTCTGATAGCTTCTCACCTTACGGCAATGTAAATTTGACTTGAATAATGAACACTCAGCTGTAGTTAGGAATGCATTGGTAAAGTCAGGTATACATGTAAAAATGGTATTGATTCAAACGTCTGAACGGTGATTAAAAAATTTTTACTTTTTGAAACATCAGATTGAACAAATGTATGAGTTACATGTCTGATACAAGAAATTATTTGTACAGAATGTGAGTTGTAGCTTGGAATTCATGCTGTCTTATTCTAATAGAGTTCTATCTAGGGCAATCAAATACTCTGTACTTGGTATGAATCCAACAATGTAACGTGCTTATATTTAGCTTTGTCTCCATGCTTTAACATCAAACAGTAATATTACTCTCTAACATGATATTTGTTACCAAGAAAAATCTCTCCAAAGCAAATATACTTGGGGTGCAGGATTCTATATTATGTAATATGAGGCTAAGAACTGAGCATTTAGCTACCAGGCTAAGAACTGAGCATTTAGCTACCAGGCTAAGAACTGAGCATTTAGCTACCAGGCTAAGAACTGAACATTTAGCTACCAGACTAAGAACTGAGCATTTAGCTACCAGGCTAAGAACTGAGCATTTAGCTACCAGGCTAAGAACTGAGCATTTAGCTACTAGGCTAAGAACTGAGCATTTAGCTACTAGGCTAAGAATTGAACATTTAGCTACCAGGCTAAGAACTGAGCATTTAGCTACCAGACTAAGAATTGAACATTTAGCTACCAGGCTAAGAACTGAGCATTTAGCTACCAGGCTAAGAACTGAGCATTTAGCTACTAGGCTAAGAACTGAGCATTTAGCTACCAGGCTAAGAACTGAGCATTTAGCCACCAGGCTAAGAATTGAACATTTAGCTACCAGACTAAGAACTGAGCATTTAGCTACCAGACTAAGAATTGAACATTTAGCTACTAGGCTAAGAACTGAGCATTTAGCTACCAGGCTAAGAACTGAGCATTTAGCTACCAGGCTAAGAACTGAGCATTTAGCTACCAGACTAAGAATTGAACATTTAGCTACCAGGCTAAGAACTGAGCATTTAGCTACCAGGCTAAGAACTGAGCATTTAGCTACCAGGCTAAGAACTGAGCATTTAGCTACCAGGCTAAGAACTGAGCATTTAGCTACCAGGCTAAGAACTGAGCATTTAGCTACTAGGCTAAGAACTGAGCATTTAGCTACCAGGCTAAGAACTGAGCATTTAGCTACCAGGCTAAGAACTGAGCATTTAGCTACTAAGCGAAGAATTGAACATTTAGCTACTAGGCTAAGAACTGAGCATTTAGCTACTAGGCTAAGAATTGAACATTTAGCTACCAGGCTAAGAACTGAGCATTTAGCTACTAGGCTAAGAACTGAGCATTTAGCTACTAGGCTAAGAATTGAACATTTAGCTACTAGGCTAAGAACTGAGCATTTAGCTACTAAGCGAAGAATTGAACATTTAGCTACTAGGCTAAGAACTGAGCATTTAGCTACCAGGCTAAGAACTGAGCATTTAGCTACTAGGCTAAGAATTGAACATTTAGCTACCAGGCTAAGAACTGAGCATTTAGCTACCAGGCTAAGAACTGAGCATTTAGCTACTAGGCTAAGAACTGAGCATTTAGCTACCAGGCTAAGAACTGAGCATTTAGCTACTAGGCTAAGAATTGAGCATTTAGCTACCAGGCTAAGAACTGAGCATTTAGCTACCAGGCTAAGAACTGAGCATTTAGCTACTAGGCTAAGAACTGAGCATTTAGCTACTAGGCTAAGAATTGAACATTTAGCTACCAGGCTAAGAATTGAACATTTAGCTACTGGGCTAAGAACTGAGCATTCAGCTACCAGGCTAAGAACTGAGCATTTAGCTACTAGGCTAAGAACTGAGCATTTAGCTACTAGGCTAAGAATTGAACATTTAGCTACTAGGCTAAGAACTGAGCATTTAGCTACCAGGCTAAGAATTGAACATTTAGCTACTAGGCTAAGAATTGAACATTTAGCTATCACGCTAAGAACTGAGCATTTAGCTACCATGCTAAGAACTGAGCATTTAGCTACCAGGCTAAGAACTGAGCATTTAGCTACCAGGCTAAGAACTGAGCATTTAGCTACCAGGCTAAGAACTGAGCATTTAGCTACCAGGCTAAGAACTGAGCATTTAGCCACCAGGCTAAGAACCGAGCATTTAGCTACCAGGCTAAGAACTGAGCATTTAGCTACCAGGCTAAGAACTGAGCATTTAGCCACCAGGCTAAGAACTGAGCTTTTAGCTATCAGGCTAAGAACTGAGCATTTAGCTATCAGGCTAAGAACTGAGCATTTACCTATCAGGCTAAGAACTGAGCATTTAGCCACCATGCTAAGAACTGAGCATTTAGCTATCACGCTAAGAACTGAGCATTTAGCTACCAGGCTAAGAACTGAGCATTTAGCTACCAGACTAAGAATTGAACATTTAGCTACCAGGCTAAGAACTGAGCATTTAGCTACCAGGCTAAGAACTGAGCATTTAGCTACTAGGCTAAGAACTGAGCATTTAGCTACCAGGCTAAGAACTGAGCATTTAGCCACCAGGCTAAGAATTGAACATTTAGCTACCAGACTAAGAACTGAGCATTTAGCTACCAGGCTAAGAACTGAGCATTTAGCTACCAGGCTAAGAACTGAGCATTTAGCTACCAGGCTAAGAACTGAGCATTTAGCTACCAGACTAAGAATTGAACATTTAGCTACCAGGCTAAGAACTGAGCATTTAGCTACCAGGCTAAGAACTGAGCATTTAGCTACTAGGCTAAGAACTGAGCATTTAGCTACCAGGCTAAGAACTGAGCATTTAGCTACCAGGCTAAGAACTGAGCATTTAGCTACTAGGCTAAGAACTGAGCATTTAGCTACCAGGCTAAGAACTGAGCATTTAGCTACCAGGCTAAGAACTGAGCATTTAGCTACTAAGCGAAGAATTGAACATTTAGCTACTAGGCTAAGAACTGAGCATTTAGCTACTAGGCTAAGAACTGACCATTTAGCTACTAGGCTAAGAACTGAGCATTTAGCTACTAAGCGAAGAATTGAACATTTAGCTACTAGGCTAAGAACTGAGCATTTAGCTACCAGGCTAAGAACTGAGCATTTAGCTACTAGGCTAAGAATTGAACATTTAGCTACCAGGCTAAGAACTGAGCATTTAGCTACCAGGCTAAGAACTGAGCATTTAGCTACCAGGCTAAGAACTGAGCATTTAGCTACCAGGCTAAGAACTGAGCATTTAGCTACTAGGCTAAGAACTGAGCATTTAGCTACTAGGCTAAGAATTGAACATTTAGCTACCAGGCTAAGAATTGAACATTTAGCTACTGGGCTAAGAACTGAGCATTCAGCTACCAGGCTAAGAACTGAGCATTTAGCTACTAGGCTAAGAACTGAGCATTTAGCTACTAGGCTAAGAATTGAACATTTAGCTACTAGGCTAAGAACTGAGCATTTAGCTACCAGGCTAAGAATTGAACATTTAGCTACTAGGCTAAGAATTGAACATTTAGCTATCACGCTAAGAACTGAGCATTTAGCTACCATGCTAAGAACTGAGCATTTAGCTACCAGGCTAAGAACTGAGCATTTAGCTACCAGGCTAAGAACTGAGCATTTAGCTACCAGGCTAAGAACTGAGCATTTAGCCACCAGGCTAAGAACTGAGCATTTAGCTACCAGGCTAAGAACTGAGCATTTAGCCACCAGGCTAAGAACTGAGCTTTTAGCTATCAGGCTAAGAACTGAGCATTTAGCTATCAGGCTAAGAACTGAGCATTTACCTATCAGGCTAAGAACTGAGCATTTAGCCACCATGCTAAGAACTGAGCATTTAGCTATCACGCTAAGAACTGAGCATTTAGCTACCAGGCTAAGAACTGAGCATTTAGCTACCAGGCTAAGAACTGAGCATTTATAAACAACATCACATTCATGCCAATAAGCAGGCACTGTATGTGTACACACATATCACTTGTAACTTTGAATCAATACACATGTATGTGTCAAAATCTGAGTCTGTAATGCAATAACTTTCAATAGCTTGTTTGTTCCAATGACAATGTGTGTGTCTGTGTATCAGTAGGGGTCTGTCGATGTTGTTTATATTTGTAATGAGTGGTCTGTGGGAAGCCTGTTTCTTATCTATCTAAATTATTCTTAGGGAACATAAACTGTGTATGATGTGTACAGTCTTTTGGCGATCCCCCAATGTTTTAGCTGTAAGGTTATGGCCAATACATTATGTTTACAGTATGCCACTTGGAAAGCATGACTAAGAATGCAAATTCTTTCAAATTTGTAAACACTGCTAAGATTGGTCAGTAAAGGCACAGTTAATGAATGAATGAATGTTCTCAGTCAAAGTAAAAAGTGGAGAGTAACTTTGCAGAACAGAACAATATAATATATAGTAAATACAAAATATGCCCAAAACTAGAGACTGCATAATATCCGGTAAAATGTAAAGTATGACATACTGCACTGTTGAAAAGCTCTATGCTGCAATGCCCATGGCAATTTATTCCATACACGGACATACCACATGAGAATACACGCCCACAATATAATACTAATTAGTATCACATCTTATATAATATTCCGCTTATAGAAATAACATGTACAATATTCTGCTAATACTATAATATATATTACATGTATAATATTCTGTTAGTAGATATTACATGTATAATATTCTGTTAGTAGATATTACATGTATAATATTCTGTTAGTAGATATTACATGTATAATATTCTGTTAGTAGATATTACATGTATAATATTCCGCTAATAGATATTACATGTATAATATTCTGTTAGTAGATATTACATGTATAATATTCTGTTAGTAGATATTACATGTATAATATTCCGCTAATAGACATTACATGACTGTATAATATTCTGCTAATAGATATTACAAGTATAATATTCTGTTAGTAGATATTACATGTATAATATTCTGTTAGTAGATATTACATGTATAATATTCTGCTAATAGATATAACATGTATAATATTCTGTTAGTAGATATTACATGTATAATATTCCGCTAATAGACATTACATATTCTGGTAGTAGATATTACATGTATAATATTCTGCTAATAGATATTACATGTATAATATTCTGGTAGTAGATATTACATGTATAATATTCTGTTAGTAGATATTACATGTATAATATTCTGCTAATAGATATTACATATTCTGGTAGTATCTACTAACAGAATATTATACATGTAATATCTATTAGCAGAATATTATACATGTAATATCTATTAGCAGAATATTATACATGTAATATCTACTACCAGAATATGTAATATCTATTAGCAGAATATTATACATGTAATATCTACTAACAGAATATTATACATGTAATATCTATTAGCAGAATATTATACATGTAATATCTACTACCAGAATATTATACATGTAATATCTATTAGCAGAATATTATACATGTAATATATATTAGCAGAATATTATACATGTAATATCTATTAGCAGAATATTATACATGTAATAACTACTAACAGAATATTATACATGTAATATCTACTACCAGAATATTATACATGTAATATCTATTAGCAGAATATTATACATGTAATATCTACTAACAGAATATGTAATATCTATTAGCAGAATATTATACATGTAATATCTACTACCATCATATTACAAGTATAATATTCTGTTAGTAGATATTACATGTATAATATTCTGTTAGTAGATATTACAAGTATAATATTCTGTTAGTAGATATTACATGTATAATATTCTGCTAATAGATATTACATGTATAATATTCTGCTAATAGACATTACATGTATAATATTCCGCTAATAGATATTACATGTATAATATTCCGCTAATAGATATTACATGTATAATATTCCGCTAATAGATATTATATGTATAATATTCTGTTAGTAGATATTACATGTATAATATTCTGCTAATAGATATTACATATTCTGGTAGTAGATATTACATGTATAATATTCTGCTAATAGATATTACATGTATAATATTCTGGTAGTAGATATTACATGTATAATATTCTGGTAGTAGATATTACATGTATAATATTCTGTTAGTAGATATTACATGTATAATATTCTGCTAATAGATATTACATGTATAATATTCTGGTAGTAGATATTACATGTATAATATTCCGCTAAAATATATTACATGTATAATATTCTGGAAGTAGATATTACATGTATAATATTCTGTTAGTAGATATTACATGTATAATATTCTGCTAATAGATATTACATGTATAATATTCTGTTAGTAGATATTACATGTATAATATTCCGCTAAAAGATATTACATGTATAATATTCTGGTAGTAGATATTACATGTATAATATTCTGCTAATAGATATTACATGTATAATATTCCGCTAATAGATATTACATGTATAATATTCTGGTAGTAAATATTACATGTATAATATTCTGCTAATAGATATTACATGTATAATATTCTGTTAGTAGATATTACAAGTATAATATTCTGCTAGTAGATATTACAAGTATAATATTCCGCTAATAGATATTACATGTATAATATTCTGTTAGTAGATATTACAAGTATAATATTCTGCTAGTAGATATTACAAGTATAATATTCCGCTAATAGATATTACATGTATAATATTCTGTTAGTAGATATTACAAGTATAATATTCTGCTAGTAGATATTACAAGTATAATATTCTGCTAATAGATATTACATGTATAATATTCTGTTAGTAGATATTACAAGTATAATATTCTGCTAGTAGATATTACAAGTATAATATTCCGCTAATAGATATTACATGTATAATATTCTGTTAGTAGATATTACAAGTATAATATTCTGCTAATAGACATTAGAGTACATTGACAACATTGTGAATAGATATTACAATACTTACCCTGGTGCTGGACTTGTATAGGGTTCTGTATTTGTTCTTGTACTTGTTTTGGTGATGTACTACTTTGTAGTTGAGATGGTGACACTTGTTGACTGGATGGTACTGATGAATGATGGGACGGGACAGGTGAATGTGCTGATGCACGTAGGGATGTCATTGGTGACTGTGGTGATGAGTGAACTAGGTAAGGTGAACTAGAGTGGAGGGAACGAGGTGATACGTCCTGGGATACTGATGGTGAAATTGAAGTTTGTGGTGGCAGTAACAATTCTTGGGTAATCATTGTTTGGAAGGGCATTCCTCTGGCAAAGGATATTTCAATATTTGGATCTGGCCTGTGAAAGAAAGTCATACAATGTAGACATCAGTTCTGTGTATTAGTTTAACTTTTAATTCCCATCAATTCTTTGTGTTCAGACAATGTGCCTGTGTTGTTACATTTATCATAGTAAGTGTCATTTTGAAAAGAATAACAACATGTGTACCAGTACATTTACTATTTTCTTTATTCAACAATAGTGGCTCCCAACATAATACAGTGAAAAAATACTGTCCATACAAATCACAAAGATATTGTTTTTTCATACGTCATAGTAGTATTCACTGCTTTTAGGATAATACCGTACTATGACAGAACCCCATGACAAGTGTGTGTGCAAGTGTGACATACTCAGGGTATTTGCTAGTCTATCTGCTAAACCTCGGATGTTCTTCCGATACGACACACGACCAAACATCGCTATGGTCGGGCAAGCCCTCACTGTGAACTTCGTTTGCTTATAGTATCGAAAGAAAGCCTGAACGTCTAGCAGCAAGACTAGGTATTTGCAGGAGTGCTTACAGTGTTCTCTGCGACCATACTTTCTTGAGCTACATTCAACACTCCAAATACCACTGAGTACCTACACTAGAACTCATATGACATGGGGTTCTGTTATTATTACATATGTTAATCTGAAATGGCAAATTTCCATAAAACTTATACAGCACGATCATGTGTTTTCATGTGTAGCAAACGACCGCATCCTCATTTGCATGCAAGTTTGTGATAATGTTTTCGCGATTGCGCTGCAGTGAAAATACCACTAGTATGCACACGCATGAGTGCAAGTAATCACTGGTACATATGTAATAATATTCAAACTATGATAATACATATTGTATTAATTAAAATAAATCAAAGTTGTAAATTGTTTTGGTGAGTTAAAGGGTGTTTTAAAGCCAGATTCATGCATTAGGGTTATCTTATCTGTGAAGCCATCAGAATCAGATAGAATGTTTTTTTATTTGAACAACTTTTTAAAAGCTTTACGAGAGAGCACACCTAAATTCTAATTTAAATCTGAACTGGGCCTTTAAAATAATACATTAAATTTATAATGTGATATCTGTTACTTGCTACAATTGATTTTGCATTTCCAAGATGCATTCTGAGACATCGCTTATGATGTTACATTGTTTTGCCTTTATTACATTTGTGTAACATTTCTGTAAAATCATAGAAAGACATCTTGGGCTCTTTAATTCTGAGTGATTTTAAAGAACAAAGACCATCAATGACAGAGAAGAATTTTACTGGTCAACCCAGGGTATGATTAGGTGACAACCACCCCCAGAGTAATGCATGCAATCCCCTTATGCGTACAGCATACATGGCACTGTATGGAGAGACGTGTGAAGCATCTTGGAATCGACATCACTGACCAGGTCTATATAATATACAACTTTACTTTTTAGAAATGTTTACAATATTGGAGAAGAGCTGAATGACACTGCATTATTTATTTTTAAAAATACAGGTATATATATACTTTAATAATGGCTGACCGCATCAATTCTATATATCACTTTTTCCTGGGGTTTTTGTCCTAAAAATACACAGAGTTGTCAGTTCAACATTTGCATATCAATAGCAGCTGACTAGTGTTCTTTGTTGTAGTACAACACTTGTCTATGATGCATACAACATATTCTAATGTCAAATTAAAGAGCAACCTAGCTAATAAGTACTATCACTTTTCAAACATTACCGAATAAAATATAAATTTCTAGTACTTTAAAAATGACAACAATATCCATGAAAACTAATATGTGATTTTCTTTTTGGACAATACAGAATTGGAGGTGCACAAAAATTGATGTCAAGAATTCATAGCTGACTGAATACTAAGTATTTTCAATACAATACTAAATAGTCATTATATTAGCTTTCTTGATAAGAGGTATGTTTTGTAACTCTGATCCTCAGTGCATGATAACTCTAGTTCTTTACATGCCATTATTACAATCATGGTTACATGCTTGAAGTGACTTCTTGAAATACTCTATTCACCTGAACTTTAACCCTGTCAATGTAGCTTTTGCATCGTCATTTGTGATATTAAATGTCTTGACATACAGCACGTTTTGTCACAACTCTTACCATTTTACAGGACAATATTACTCTCTCATTAGTATATTCTGAAATGATATGTTGAAATACTCGACTCACCTAAATTTTAACCTTGTCAATATAGCTTTTGCATCTTCATTTGCGATATTGATCATGTTCTCTCCGTTCACTGCAACCAGCTGATCACCAGGTTTTAGTCGTCCATCCTAGTAAAATGAATAGAATAATGTTAACCAGGGAAACACTGTACTGCCACAACATATTGCACCTCTATACCTTGTGGAAATGAAAACATGGCTGATAACAGAAATATCTACAATGACCTCAATTTCAACTCAATAAATTTACATCTTTTATTGTATTAAAGTGCCATTGTTAGTATAGGCAAATGAAGCCATCGATCATCATCAATGAAAGTACCACATCGTATATATACATGTTATCCATCATAGTACAAATAAGGCATTGCAAACAGAAATTAGACAGGCTAAACTTAAATTTAGAGAGAAATTAGAATGTGAGTTTAGCAATATGAATACTGAGAAGGCTTTCCAATATCTGAAAAAGATGTCTGGTAAGATAGACAGGCATACTGCACCATCTCCTTCCGTCTCCTCATCCCTTGCTTCAGACCTTAATTTGTTTTATACTAGGTTTGACAAACATGATTTCACTGGGGAGTGTGAGAGGCTACTGGCCTCTTGTCCGTCACCCTGTCCTGGTGACTTAGCAATCACTGTCGAGGATGTTGCAGTGCAGCTCAAACGCATGAGGACGAGCAAAGCCCTAGGTCCCGACGGTATTACCAGCCACCTGCTCCGTGCTTGTGCAGATGAGCTCAACCCTGTATTACAGCCTCTGTTTCAGCAGTCCATTGACACTGGCATTATTCCAACCCTATGGAAAACATCAACCGTCATGCCTATCCCTAAACTTCCATCCCCAACAGAGTTAAATCACTATAGACCGGCAGCCCTCACCTCCCTTATTATGAAATGTCTAGAAAGAGTGATTCTTTCTAACCTTCTCCCTCATGTTCAGTCAAAACTCGATTCAAATCAGTTTGCTTATCAACGCAGGAAAGGTACAGATGATGCGATTGCCTGTCTTCTCCAGAAAGTGCTAGAACACATAGATACATCTGGAAATTACGCTAGGGTCTTATTCATAGATTTCAGCTCAGCTTTTAATACCATACAGCATCACATTATGATACAGAAATTACTGAAGCTTGATATCTCCTCTGTGATCATTCGTTTATACTTTCCTTAGTGATAGACCCCAGTGTGTTAGGGTTGGTGAATCAAAATCTACAATGCTCACCACTAATACTGGCGTACCACAAGGTTGCGGTTTAAGCTTGAACAGGTGGTGTCTTACAAATATCTTGGTTTGAACCTTGACAAAAAACTCTCATTTACACATCGTACTACAGCTGTCCAAAAGAAATGCCAACAGCGTTTACATGTGCTTCGCCAGTTGCACTCTTTCAACATAGATGCTAAACTGCTTCTTCTGCTCTATCGTAGCATTATTGAACCTCTTTTAACTTATTGCAACATCTGTTATTTCCCTCTGCTCTCTGATGTCAATCGAAATAAACTTCTGAAAATTTCTTTCATTGCTGCTAAAATTGTGGGCCTGCCTACTCCTGCTCTCTCCGATCTTACTGATCGTGCAATACTGCACAAGGCATGTGTGATTGCTGTTGACGACAAACATCCACTTTATGCATATTTTGATATTCTCCCATCTGGTCGAAGATACCGCTGTCTTAAATGCTCCAAAGTTCATTACAGCAAGAGTTTTGTCCCGTCAGCCGTCAGATTGTTAAATCATTGCTAAGTTGTATTTGTGTACTAAGTGTATTTGTATTTGTGTATTTGTATTTGTATTTGTATTTGTATTTGTATTTGTATTTGTATTTGTATTTGTATTTGACGTGTAGTTGTGTCGCTTGCACTTTTGTGAGTTGTATACTGCATATCCTTGAGGACCAATAAATAATAATAATAATAATAATAGTCGTCAATTTATTCAACCATATGCCTGTTTTATAAGCCCCTTCTTTTTAAAGCTATTTATAAACCATGTTTATCCACCATACTATACTATACATGTACCCTGTGTGACCCATGGTCCTTTAAACTTTATATTTCCAATGGTTGGGACAGGTGCAGATACAGATACGGATATGGATATGGATACAGATACAGGTACAGGCACAGGCAAAGATACAGGTACAGACACAGACACAGATACAGATACAGATACAGATACACATATACAGATACAGGTGGTTTTCACATAGACCAACTAGTCCCCTGGCTTCACTGAATTGTCATTATTTTGCCTTGGCCTGGACATTAACTATAGCTACATTTTAAACACATGTTAGTATGATGTTCCCTCAGTGATTACAAAATACTGAAACTACAGAGGTGAAACCAGTCTTCACTAGATCCTCCCAGATCTTTAACACAGTGAGTACTGTATACTCACTCATTGAGAGTACATCACATGACCAGCAAGTGTGATTTGGAGCCTTTCCTGTGAGTACTGTGTACTCACTCATTGAGAGTACATCACATGACCAGCAAGTGTGATTTGGAGCCTTTCCTTATCATTGGCTTATCACTGTTCTCCATTTGTTGCCCAATATTTATGACTGTGATAATATACATGTAATCTTACATAACACTGAGTCTATAGTTGGAAAGGACAGTCACACTACTTTTGGGCATTCCTGAGCTCAAGGAGAAAGTTTTCTTTGAATTCCACTTGAAGTCAAAATTTCATGATCTTTATTGTAATAAAAAATAACTGCAGTAATTCAGTGTGATGTTCATACTTTTTTCCTTTTATGATCACTTTAACCAAAAGCATAGCTCCAAGTACAAGGCTATTTTCAAGGAGTAAACCATTTCAGTAACATTGCAAACAATTCTAGAGATGTAAGCATTTAAATGACACCCGACCAAGTGAATAGGCATCACAGGTGTTTTTTTATGTAAGACAAAGTCCATCATGATGAAAGTGTATCATATGGACACTGGTCTGCAGTCACTTTGGACAATCTACTGTAAAATAATGACATTCAGCGAATCCTGGAGACTGAGAGTTAGTCTAGTTTTCCTTCTAATCCTTCTTACCTTCTGACAGTCTCCACCTTCTAATATTTTATCTATGAATATACCTGGTCCTTCAGGTCTGTTAGTTCCACCATTTATACTAAATCCAAGTCCTGCTGTTTTCTGGATTGTAATGTGATGTACGTTATCTTGTCTGAAATAAAAACAAAATCAAATCAATAAATATTATTGGTCTTCCTGTTCTTATCTTTTGATAAAACTGAACTAAACGTTGTGACGTGCGAATACCAGTATGGTGTACACTGGGAATGCTTGCAGTGTTTTTGCAACAGAAAACACAAGTGCACTCATGAATCATGAGATGAGGATGAGGTTGTTACTACATACACTTACAGGAAACAGCAAACTTCATGGCAATATAACTGCATTCACATGATTTCTTGTACATGGTACTGACATGATTCCATATGGAACAATCACATACTTATTTCAGGGTTCATACACCCTGGGGAGAACCCTGTAAATTGTAGGAAGGAACGCATGACAAAATATAAGACTAGGGAAATGCATGGCTGAACAAGTGACCTATTGGTGAGAATAGCTCTGCTGTGTTGTTTTTTTATACCACATGTAGAATTGGTGCTGGTGTTCAACTCTTCCACTATGCAGTTTTGTTTTGGCAGTGTAATAAAGTGGTTAGTGGTTTCATATGATGACTCACACACACTATAGAACACATTTCACATAGAAAGTTGTAAAATATACTTATAATAAAATATATGTACTTTTATTTACAGTTGCCATTTTACAAAAAATTCTATTTTTACCCCTAATTTTGCCTATTAATAATAATAACCCAATCTTGAACAAACTTATATCTCCTCATCCCAAGACCCCACACAACAAAGTTCAACTCAATTGGCTCAGTAGTTTTGGAGAAGATTTTAAAGCATTTTTACCAACAGTTCTATTTTTAAGACTTAATTTGCATATTAATGATCCAGTCAATTTGTCTTGAACAAACTTATATCTGTTCATCCCAAGACACCTACACAACAAATTTCAACTCAATTGGCTCAGTAGTTTTGGAAAAGATTTTTTAAGCATTTCATCAAAAATTATATGTTTAGAACTAATTTGCATAATAATAACCCAATCAACTTGTCTTGAACAAACTTATATCTGCTCATCAAATGACACCTACATGCCAAATTTCAGGTCAATTGACCTAGTAGTTTTAGAGAAGAAGATCAAGTAGTCTAGAAAAGTTGACGGTCAGATGCCAGACATTGATGGAGAATCAACCTAACCCTTATGTTCTGCTCAGCTGTCGCTGACAGTGGAGCTAATAAAATCCTGTAAATTATAAAGTAGAACCAGCAACTCATTGAAAGTCTAGGAAGAACCCTGTAATGTACAATATTGCATTGAAAGACATGTTTAATAGCAACGTTCATTATGCCAACTTGACAAATACTAGATAAATGGCACTGGGATTTCCACCTCTTTAATGTTTATTCATGAAATGCATTCATCTAGACCTAGAATCAACACTAATTCTCGCTATCTGCAATACAATTCTATGCATCGCTAAGGAGTCAAATGGAATGCAGTCTCGCGACCGTGCTTGCATTTGTCGACACCTACACTTCCGGTCGCCTATGTGAATGTTTCTTCCAAACAGTTTAATTGTAACAAATAAGATAAACGCAAGTTTTAAGCTCATATAATTATGGAGGTGGGAAATTTAAATATGTACAGTATCTTTCCTGGGCAAAAATACAAGAGATGTCTACAACTGAAAATTGGAAAGAAACATTCCTGTGTATTAGCATAGCCGACCGGAAGTGTAGTTGTCGACATTAGAACGCGTTGTCACGCAACTTCGTTCCATTTGACTCCACAGTGATGTGTAGAATTGTATTGCAGGTAGCGAGAATTTGTGCATGCTAATTGTACTTGGACTGCCATTCACTTATAACTGACTAACAATGGCTAGCACTAAAAAATGAGATGTTTTGAATTTACTAGTAATAATTATTATGTAATAGTGATCTATTTTGCTATTGAGTACACACTTCTCATAAAAGTATGCAACATCACTAGTACAGTTATTATGGAGTCTCAATACTGTTTACTGCTAGTCATTGAAAACACTCATGTGGAATAACAGCAAGTGATCAACTTAATTAATTGGTCTTTCTGACAGGTCCATCCTTGAAACTGTTAGTTACATGGAAAGAGAAAGGGTGCTTTTTTCTGAGGTTGTTGAAAAAAAGGACCTGTACTTTGTACTTGATCTGTGATCATGTATTATCAAGGTCAAATAATCTCCACCTACACAAATCTCTTCTCTGAGGCCAAGAAAAAAAAGTGTTTTGTTTCTCATCCCGTGTCCCCTGAGAATGTACAAGTCAGAGCTTTTTTTCCATATTTTTTTCTTCACAACCTGTGAAGTGTACACACATGGCAGGACCACTATATTTTACCATACATGTGTGTATTGTATGTGTGTACATGTATATCATATTTATAATGAAACTGACAAATGATCATCTGTGACAGATTTCTCTTTTCTGTCTCTGTGTATAACCCTATTGATCAGTATGGTGGAGCTAATAAGAAAAATGAAAAAAAAAAAAAAATACCACATCACTTTGGATTTTGGAGAAGAACAAAGCATTCTTTACTTGTATGTCTCACTGCTGATGTAAACGCCTTCTCTAACACATGTCTCCATGTGACAATACATGTGTCCTTGGGTAATAGACAAGACATCACACATTCAACATCATATCATGTGCAAATCAACGTGGTGTTTCCGTTTTTTACTCAACAACGACCTTTTAAAGGTATGACAAATGCAAACTGGCGCCTCTTAACATTTTCTCACACTAAGACGACCTAAATTTATCATGATTACAGGCATTTTAGTAACTGCACATCAAAAGGGCAATATAAATGAGGACGAGAGTTTTATCTAGTTTGGATGACTAATTGAAATAAGAAAACCTTCAAAATACATCAGTCTGGATGAAACCTGTCACTTTCTTTTTCAAGTTTATTTACATGGACAACTACATGTCTATTAAGATGTACATGTACCTCCATATTTGGTATTGCATCCTGTAAACTTTGTACATCATCATGAAATTAATAATTGGTAAAATGTCCTTCCGCTTATAACTAAAAACATTCAGGTACATAGTATATTAAAACTATACATGCTGAAATAATGAGGCTTCATCCATATACAATTTCCTTTATTTGCTACAACTAGCGACAGGGTGGTCCAGTCTTGAATCCTGGCAATGCGGATTTTGAATTTTGTTTTTCCTTCTGAGAGGGGAAAGCAAAATTCAAAATCCCCATCACCTGGATTCTAGGATAGGTTAGCATGAACAAGCAGAATTTGTTACAAAGAGACAGACAGACAGACAGATGGACAGACAACACATCTTACCATAGGCACTACTGAACCTTGTAGTTCAGTTGTGCTGAAAAGGACTGAATTTTCATCCAGATCAGTCAAATTCATATTTTTAAATGAAGTTCTAATTTCTTACAACACTTCAGACTTAAATACCCCCCCCCCCCCCCCCCCGTAGTATATTTCATAGATACTCATAAAGCAAGAATGATCCATAGCATTTCACAAGTGAATATATTGTTGTATAGCAATGATATCGCATATTCATTCATGTTTGAGTACTAAGTTCAGCCACTCTCTACCAAGTTAACTTGTACACTGGATATTCTTATTTTATCAAAATATACAACAGATTTGATAAAAGAACTTACGCAAAATTGCAACTATTGAATCATGTGATGGATGGAAGGAATGGATTTAGTGCTTAACAGTACATAGTTATATTATCAGGTGGTAATATACGAAGTGTTTATAAAATGACAGCTCCAAAACTCATAAAGTCAGCTTGTGCCCAAATAATTATACAAGCATTTCATTTTGAACTACCGAAATTTGTAAACAAAATGTGTACTGCACTAGCTGCAACTGGGAATGTTTTTTGAAACTGTTTTGTTAGACACTGTATGATGATTTACTTGTAATATGTTCACCTTGAACAGTATAGAAAGAATCACCTGTGAGTAAATGTATTTGTGTAACTGATTATAGAAATTCGAACAAATTCATTTCAGCATTTGCAACCAACAATCCCCCCCCCCACCCCTTGTGATCATTCAACATGTTACTTTATCAATTATGGATACAATTGATCCCTAATTAACATGTCTAATTATGGGTATTTTAACAATCTTCAGTGAATACACTGTTGATTGTCTGATCACACAAATACTACTTGGGTTACTTCTAGAGCAGCATATGTCTATGTTTGTTTGGATATTGAAATTTTGACAATCCAATGAATATAAAGGCTGCTGGCACAAACTAATATAACCAATTCTTACAACTTCAGGGTTTTAAGCAAAACTCCATTCAGTACAACACTACAGGAATAAAGCATCTGTGAATGGTGAATCTATTTAATTGAGAGGGGAAACAAAACCTTTAGGCAAAAAATACACAATTTCAATGATATGACAGAACCCTGTGACAAATCAGTGCAAGTGTGGTGTACTCAGGGTATTTGCACAAGTACTTGCAGCGTTCTCTGCAGCAGAACACTCATGAAAGTGCAGCAGAAAACACTGCAAGCACTCATGCAAATACCACTGAGTACCTATACTGGCCCTCACATGGCATGAGGCTCTGTTATTTTTACACACTGCAGTGCAAATACCAGGGGTATATACACACGTGCACCAGTGCAAGCAATCTATGGTACAAATGTACACATACAATCAATCAATTCATATTTCCCAAAATAGTACTTTCATTCTAGCTGGGGTTTGAATCTTATACTGTTAATAAGACAAGTGTACTTATAGCTCACCACTAGTCAACAACATCTGTTCATGACACATACTATAAATAGCACACTGATATCTGTTTGCTTCTGTATCAAATGTCATAGTTTGTATGCTTGTAGCCGTTTCAGGTAAAAACATATCAAATAAAAAATACTTTCCTTTTTTGATCTGAGTCTGACATAGATGACAAAGTGCCCTCCTGTCATGTTTGAGATAGGAACTTTTTTTATTCCAAGGAATCTATCTCCCTTTAAACTTTATGACATCTGCTCTACTTCAGTTTGTTTAGCTTTCCTTTACATGAATATTTTGTCACAGTTTCATTCTCACTTTATTTTTATTTGAAGTAATGAATCACATAAGAGGCCAGAGATTCAATCCCAGGTTCCAACATTAGTGTGATCTTATCAGAGGAACCATAAGGCCTAACAAAAACAATTGTATGGTTCTGACTACACTCAATTTTAGAATAGGTGGGATTGGTATATTTTTTATTTTATTTTATTTTAATTTTATTTTTCACATGTGAGTGTCTAGTTCAGGTAGTTATGTTTTCCGTCATTTTCCATATGGTCTCTGTGTAATTGGTTTCTTCTCATCAGATGTACAGCCATTACAGATAGGAAGCACGGTTTGTCTTTTTTTAAGTTGATGTCAGTTTTTGCATCCACCACGAATCTTCACAATTTTCGTGATTTCATTGAATTCATAAAAAAAAGTTTAGGGTCAGCAGTGACAATCTAGGTGAGGTCGAGTAACTGGAACCACACAATTTGTTTTATTAGGCCTAAGGATTACATAGGCTCAGTCTTTTGTTTTGATCAAGTCTTTCTATAAATTTGCCAGACAACTATTTTTCACGCCTGAATTTTTTATCGAACTGGGCCATTAACTTTTCAACATTAATTATGGAAACTTATGAATGAATTCAATTCCAGTGATATCCAACATAGAAATTAAAACCTGGAAAATATAGCTAAAATAGAACAACACTTGTATCCAAACCCAACATTACTATTAGTCATGACAACCCTATGAAGTGTGAATCTGACTGTGACATACTCAGGGTCTAGTCAGGTGGTGTCCTCAGTTAGCAAAGTGTTGGAGTGAAACTGAAAGCACAGCTGACTGTAAGCATGGATGCAAATGCCATAGTAGCCAAAATGTCACTTGTGTATCCTGTGGTTCTGTTATTACAGAGTATTATATTATATTATATTATGTATCTTTATCCAAAAACAGTATATTTTATATATGAAAATGTAATGCTGTTTGATGCAGTAATGCATACAGGGTTACAACAATACTTTCAGTACTGCACTGCTGTGCACACACTGATAATACGCAACCATAGCAATGTAAGTAATCACTGCTACATATGTAATAATAACCATTTTACTATGCTCCTTCCAAACACAAGTACAAATATGAATCCTTACCTTTGCATGTCATTAACAGGTGTTCTCATTAGTGATCTATTAAATGGTGTTCGTACACTTTCAACAGTGGATTCTGAGACTGTTGTTATGATTGATTCACTGGCTGGGGTTCTACGACCTGTCAATAGATACATATCTATTTGTAACATACATGTTTATAGGATTTTAACACAATCTGATGATAATCTGATGTAGTGAATACAGCTTGATTTCTTTATTTACCTCTATGTCGTTTGTTTATTGTTGTTTGTTTTCAATTTTGTTGTTCTGCGAGTGAGTGCCCTCTGACCAATTACCATAGGAGGTTCACGTTCAAATCTTGCTCGTATACATGGCCAATCAAAATCTGCCTTACAGTTAACACTCCAGGGTTGAAGTTGACAACAAACAAATCCATCAAAATAATAATAATAACACTGTTGTCGCCACTCTGAGCTCTGAGTGTTCTGAGGTACTGTACCCATAAGTTTTCAACATAAGATGAGTTCTCACATTGGTTGAGAGGGGTTATGCAAACACACAGGATTTGAATGTGATCTCCTATGGTATTGTGTCAGGAAGAAAGCACTCATTCACGGAACCAAAAAAAGAACAAACGACAATAATAGGAAACATAGGTAAATAAAGAAAGCACACCATATTCACTACATCAGATTTTAATCAGATTGGCTTTATTACAGATCTACACTTGGACAAAAAAAAAACTGCATATATCTGTGATAGTAGTGTGTGAAGAATTAAGGTGAGAAGAATTTAGTAGTCAGATGATACAACACTTTGTCAAAATTTTCAGTTGTAACTTGTATATTTATGTTTTTCTAGTTATCTATGCATTTAAACATCAAAGCACACTTACATGAATGAACACACACACACACTCACACAAATGAAGACATATATTATACATACAAACACATGAAAGTACACACCCACAGACATACATCCATCCATCCATACATCAACTCACTCACAGATACAAATATATATATGTCCATCCATACATCAAAACATACACACACATATCCACACATACCTCAAATGTACACACACATCGCATACTAACATTCTAAGGAATTGCTGGTTGTCTTGTGCTTGATTTAAACAAAAGGGGTACACGTATAGTGATGTACAGTAATGCATGTACATGTGTATCCTATATTTTATTTTTTCATAAATTGCAAGATGGAATCTATTACTAAATCATTGCCAGGGGAGAAATGAAGACACATTATTTGAGAGGCAGCAATTTTGTATAAACAAAAGAAATGTTATGTATCACCTACAGATGGCAGTACATACCTGACAATTTCACAAATAAATGAGTGTTTTAATTTAGTACTGCCTAGAATAATTTTCTTCTCTTGGTACCAAGGTTTTAGTGGGGGTTTTTGGCGGTGCTGGTTCATTGCTACAGATAGCTGTTGCCCCTGACCTTTAGTCTTGGGTATATGTCTTATTATCATATCATACCAGTATAATGATGTAGGGAATCTACAGATGTGATTAGTCAAAACACACAAAGAAACCTACATATATATGTGGTTGCAGTGATTGCGTGAGAACAGGGCAGAAGACCAGGGAGAAAGAACTCTAATATGGAGTAATAATAGTAGAATACATATAATAATTTACCTTGGTCAACAGACATGGATGTTGTAGCTATTGAAGACATAGATCTTGTGTCTGTGTAAGAACTACTTGTACAACTGTAGTTTTCTTGACTCTCACATAAGTCTGTGTATTCTTGACTATGGAAGGATACAATACAGTGTTTTAACTTAGTTAAATATACATACAGAGGTTTAATGAATAGACAATCATTTGACTATAATTATAAAGTATACATGTAAACATTGAATGAATAAAACGCAAGCCTTCAATCGAAGGCATAGTCCCCAACTGGTGTGTTTTATGGCAAAGTTATGGTGCAAATTTGAATGGTGTCTCTAGATACAAAACTTTCTAATTCATTGATCTCTGGGCAATGCCCCTTGGGGCCACTTTTACATGTCCAGATATAGCTCTTCAACAAAATAGTGATTGCATCTTGAATTGTTAATTCTCACAATCACACTACACTTTCATTTCCTGACATTAAGATAACTAGAGACAATGTATTATGTCCTCAGATTCAAACTTATTCCATTTCCTACCATGGTTGCTATGTCTAAGTAATCAAGGTGGTTATAGTCTTATGAGGCACACTTCACAATAACTAGATAAAATATTTCTTATGTCTCAAAATCTCAAATTCAAAACATTGCTTTAAAATTGTACAAAAGGTCAACATAACTTACATTGTTGAAGCATTTCGTTGTATTGTCAATGTCACATGATTAGTGGCTGAAGCACTTCTTAACATTGACACTGCCCTGAAAACAATACAAATAACTATATAAATAACATCACCATACTTTAGCCTTAGGTTAGTTTTATGACCAACAGATATTAGGTATAACAATGGATATCATCAACTTTCAAAGTGAGATTTAAAAAAAATGTACATTAAAAGTCATAAACACTTTGAGGATGAGGTAACAATGTCCTGTTGCACTGTATCAGACAAACTGTGATTACTGTATGCTGTTGTGTGTATAGGCACTCCACATTGCTACGGTATAAGTAACAGTAATGTGAAGCAGCTTTTAGTTTATGATTACTGGTGTCTAGTGAACATCAGATTAAGATATAAATACAATACTAGTACATATTATGTGTATGATAGCTTTAGACTTTGGTGGTAGTGTATCTCATTTAAAAATTGACAGGTTTTTTTATATTTAATTATTCAAACTGAAGATGTAGCCAGTGGATTCTTGAAAATAATTCACATCAAAAAATGTTAAAGTTTGAGAATCAACTTATTATATGTACGTACATATGTACATACATAAAATTTAAAACGACAAAGTTCAATAATAATCCTCTTCTCCTTCAGGTACAATTTATGTTCAAGATAAAATCAACTGTTTTGTCTCAGTTTACTGCATAATAGACAGTTTCAAAGTTCAGGGCAGAAGCAAGATGGAATCAGGATCCTGACTGCACCATTCAATGATACACATTAGACGTAGAAACAGTGCCCTCAGTGGCCATAATGTCAAAATGTCTTAGCATCACCAGAAAACAATTATTCACGCCATCAATGGCATTAGTTTGAGCAAATTAATGAGGTTTAGTGTAAGTATTTCTATCCAAGTAAAAAAGGCAAAATAGGGCACAAGCTGAGTTACGTGTTTGGATGTAATTTATGTTACATATTTATAAGGTACTCACAGTATTGTACTTACTGGAACACATTTAGCAACTACTTGTAATTACCTGAACTCAAATCTGGTATCACGATAAAATTTATAAATGATCCGACGACGTAATTTATCACATGACTTATGTATCAAAAATTTTCAAGAAATCCATGCAAGCAACTGTTTTAACAACACCAGAAGACAATTGTGATGTTATAGAAAGCATGCACCGACATCAAAATCATTAAAAAATATTTTAAGGTTATTTTGTAAGTATTTTCACTTGAGTAAAGAGCTTATAAACACAGCTTGTACGACATTGAAGACATGCATCAACATAAACATTATACTACAATCATTTAATCACAGGTTTAATAACGTAAGTATTTTTACCCTTGCAAAACAGTATATAAACTCAGTTTAGTACTACATTAAGAATTGACTACATTGAATGATAGCGTTTAACATTGCAAAGAATATATCAATTAATATCTTTGTGATTACTTACTTATCATTTGTGACACCAAGCAAACTCTCTCTATTCACTGTCAAGATCTGATCCCCTTCTTGCAAACGCCCTACAAGATGAAAATCAATAACACTATTGAGTTATTTGTACATATTACATACATGTAGTAGAGTTATGATGTATGAAGGGTTGGAGTGGTCAGTTTAAAATCTGCAGTCACTGGTTTTAGCCTTGCTGCTGTCATTTCTTTCTGAATGGCTAAAGTCCTTAGGCAGAATTTGAACCATGATTATGCCCCAGCCAACCCAGCTGTATAATTGGGGACCTGGTAGGGTGAGGTTGTAATGTGAATGCTTTAATCACATGTTCTTACAGTGGCTGCAATGCTCCAGGGGTGTTCATGATGTTATAAAGTGTGGCCCAGGGAGTTGAGTAAGTTATATAGGGCTATTGTGCCGGTATAGGTCTGTGGTAAGGGGTAACAATTATACAGTACTATGATCATGACATCTATTGTGGAAGGGATTTCATTAATGTAAACTATTTATTTCTATTTACCATTTGACAAAACTATTCTCCTGGCATTCTGGTCTGACTTGAATGGGTCATTCGATGCATCAGTTAGTGAAAAGGTCAATCGGTCAATCAATCAATAACCATAGTAAGTCAACGATAACTGTGTCAATCAAAATGAAGAATTGATTTCAAAACAATAAAAAAGACAACTGTATCAGAGTAGACTTTTGTTCCAAACACAGTGTACAAAATTAATACCAGATAATTTTAGTTGACGATTTCAGGCAGTTATTTTCTATATTGTGTTTGGAACAAACGTTTACTTTGATACAATAGTTTACGAACACAGATAATAATAGATAATGTATGAAAGGATCAAAATCAAGGATATTACATTGAAGTTAGTGATGATATGGGAAATTACCATAAAAATGCAGCTATAACTGGTACTAGGTCTGTTCTACTTGAAATGTTGTTAATATTTGAAAACTTACCATCAGCCTCAGCCAGTCCACCAACCAATACTCGTCTAATAAATATACCATAGCCTCTACCTCTTGAGATATCACTCAAACCACCTATCACTTTAATACCTGTCATCAAGAAATAGTCAAATTATCTTAGCTTATTTCTTCAAATTTCTATTGTCTTATAAGATTTTGAAATGGGCGGAAAAGATTCATTTTCGGTTTATAGACTGTAGTGTTTCTTACATAGTGGCAAACATTATAAAGCCCAAATGCAATCATTATATGATGAAATGGCCTCGAAAGGTTTATTTTGGGTATAAATGCAAGTAACATTTTGATAGTGGAAAGCACTGCATAGTCCTATGATAGAGCAGAGAGTGGCATTTCAAAGGTTAGTTACTGTGTTGTGACAATGTATTGTGTTGATGATACTGTACATTGTATCTGTATTCTCCCCTGGTAATACTGGTAACACAATGGTCTATTGTAATATAAACAATGAAAGATCTAGTCAGAAAAACAGATCTCTATTCTTGTCTTACAATTATACTATTGGACTTTACACATGATGCCTTCATTGTTTTCCAGGATACAAGGCCAGTACAAACAGTTTTTGTTGCAAAATAACCTACATACATGTATAGTTATGGTTCATATGATATGACACAATAGTTTGTTGTCTTGACTCTATTGGCAATGGTGTATGAAGCACAAATTGTTAACCGATACAAGTGCAACCACATCCTTTTTACATTGCATACATGAATACCTGCCATATTCAGGGAGCGATATACTTTATTTTGCTAGAACCTAGTCAACAACAGAGTTGGAAATCAGGTCCAATTTACAGATTTTCATACCTTGTACCATAAAATTGGTTATGAATCAATCCCAACAGTATGTGGAACTCAGATAGATTCGACCTACCAGTATATAAACATTTTGAGAACATAGAAAGTTTTCACCTACCTAGTCCACTTTTACAGTTATCAAACACCACAGTCTCAGAATCTGATGTCTCAATATTTGTTGTGGGACCATCACTAGTATGAAGATCGTTGAGAATACTGCAAAGGAAGTGAAAAATAACTTCTACTATATGTATATATGTGTTTCTCTTACAGGTTACACATAACAGCAATCTTTGTAAGTTCAGTAATTCATATAGAAATGTACTCACATTATGCAATAATAATCATAAAAAAAACATTACAAACTTAAACCAAAAAAAATTAGCCTTGAGAGTAATTTAATTTTAAAAAAGAAAACACTACAAACATCTTCTCATCTATTGTGGGTTTTTATTTTCTTCCTTTTTTTTATATTTTGCTGAAAATAAATGCAACATTTCGAAAACCTTTGATAACAATTATTGTTTTGCAGTATTATCACTTGTAAAGTGTAAGTTTAGAAGGAGATAACAAAACTTGAAATGTAAAAAGTTTCACCTTTGCTAAGAAAATAAAAACCCAAAATAGATGTTAAGTTGAATATTTACCTTCATAACATTCATAACGATAAAAATTAAATCAATACCTCTGATATGAATACTATAGCATGTACTAGAAATTGTTCAAGCTTCTAAATATGTTTGTCTATATAATAATACATGATATATTTGTACATAATATCAGTGTTATGCTTTGGAATATAATCATGTTTAGTCAGACAACAGTCAGACATTGTCTATAGTCAAACAGGTGTGTCTTTAATTTAAAAACACAGTTTGGTTACTTGGGATTCAGACTTTGGTCAATGGAATAAAGTAATAGGGATTACAAATGTAATGGAAATTCCTCGGATTACATCGCTCTTTAAAACAGTCACCTTATTGTTATTGAAAGCATTTTATGGCCTAGAGCCAGACAAAAGCTTTAAAGTGAAGTGTGAACAGTTTAAATCTGAAGGATTCATGTTTGGGCAAGAAAGAGGTCGTTTAGCTCACACACTTTGGTAAAATATGGTCACTATGACTCTTAAAAACAACATGACCTTCAAAGAAAGATGTTGAGTAGTGACTCAGTGAAACAATATTTTTGAATGAGAGAAACAATTTTATCCAGTCAAGAAAAGAATTTCTTTGATTGAACACATCTTATGGGAAAAAACATAAGCTTCGATTCTTTTTGTCATAATACTGTAATAGTGCTATCATTATTCATTCATACATGTTGTTTAGCATACTTTCATACACACATGACAAGTTTTGGTATTGAATCACAACAAGTGAGAAACAACTATTGATGTAATTTTTTTTGTCATAATAGTACCAATGTAGAGAATGAATATCATTTGTTTTTAATTTGTCCAATTTATCATGATCTAAGAGCTAAACATCTTCCTGAATCCTGGTTACTTTTATGAACTACTCTCCTATAATAAATTTGTATCCCTCATGCAAACCTAGAGTGTCAGTATTTTAAGAAACCAAAAAGATGTAATTGTCAAGCCAACTCAACTGAAAAAGAGTGACTGATTGTAATCTAATTTCACAGTATATATATGTATGTTATCTCAATTTTCCTTTTTTCTCAAGCCCTCCGATGTGTTAGAATTTTTTTCTCAACAATAAGGCCAGCGGCCTAAAGTGCGAACAATAAATGATTACTGATATGATATTGAAAAGACATGTAAGACAAAGAGAGATATCAATTTGATGCAATTTGAGTAAATCATAAGAAATCTTTACACATCATGAAATACACCATGAAAAACTCACAATTATACTGTTGATGACATAATAATAAATATTGAATTATGGAATATTAAAGTATAAAACTGAGACATTTCACTATGGTGTAATTTTAAGGTTGAAGCAAACTTAGTAAAAATGGTATACATTGAATTATGTAATGTGTAGGCTTACCTGGACATTGTGTCTGTTAGTACTATTGTTGAAGACATTGCAGAATCTGTAAGATGTGCACATGTGTCACAAATATACTGTGTTAATAAGTTTGAAGAATTATCAAAAGTGACATGTGAATATAGTGATTGATATCATATCTAACAATACATTTGTCTTTGCAAATGTACTTTTGCTGAGATTTGGGAACCCCTGAAAAAAAGGAGGATGGGTCAGTGGATAATTGACAGAGATTTCCATGCCTTGTAACCTTGACTTTGGTTGAGAACCGTAGTGAAATACAGGGGGGGGGGGGGGGGATTTGGCCATCCTTAACAAAAAAAAAAATTTTTCAAGCTCTTTAATTTTAACGAATCTCAGTTTTACAGAAGATAAACCTTGACTCAATGAGATCTCTCATTATAAATTATCACTCAAATCTAAATTTACTTTATCACTACATCCCATAACAAGAGCCTTGGTGAATTAGCTTTTGGCAGCTTAAACTTTTGGTTGAAATTCTAAGGGACTACAAGTAAACCTGCAATAGTAATCTGCATGAAAGCACAGACTTGATGAAAGCAAAGTTTTTTTTCACAGTACTTTCTAGTACAAGGACGAAATGAAAACAAAAGCATCATTGTTATCACATTGTATGTGGGAGAATGAAAAATGAACATGACCTGAAATTGAAGTTCACAGCTGATTATTGCAAGGTGTCTACTGAAGGCAGACAAAAAAATACTTTTACATTTACTTGCCATCTAAAAAAAATTGTGCAATGAAATAAACAAAATATAATAAATTTTATTCTTGGATTTGGTATTTTTTTATTTCAGTAGGTACGAAAGTGTAAACAATAGAGGGCAGTGCAATTCATTGGCACACGTTCAACTTTTCAAATCCTGTGATACAGACGATAAATTCCAATGGTTTCAGTTACCGTCCTTCGACACATACACGGTAGCTAAGTTCCGGCCATTAGGCAAAAGAGTTATATTTGCTGTTTGGTGTTTAAAATGATATGTATGGGGGCTTTTTGAGAATGTCAACACTACAGTTGGGTCGTATGTCAATGTGGGACCGGTGTAGTGTAACTTTTTGTCTCGTACATCCATCTGGTTGATGGTTCACACAATCACACGGACAGTTCAATTGTTAAAAAATCAAAGTCCCGTTCGTAAATCAAGGAATCAAATGAAATAAAGCCTACCTGTCGATGACACTCTTGTGCCGGCACTGAGTAGTCACCCAACGAAAAACAAAATACAACACCTGTGCATGCAATGTTTATACCATAAATAAAGAGTAACAGTACACTCGAAACAACAGCTGTGGGGAGATACTGCAGGTAAATTCACGAGGGATAGTAGGTGCAAATACACATCAGGTACAGCCACAATCTTCTTCAACTTCTATCCATGCAGCAAAAGAGAACTGACACTAATAACAGACACGAACTCGCCTCGCCTAGAAAAATACACGCACCTTCAGTCCTCGACAGACGAACTGGCCGCCATGATGATAACTTATGAATATGCATCAGGTTGACTCATCACAGTGGAGTACCCACCCTGTTTTGGATTTTTTATTACTTGTGAAATGATTACTCATTCTTTTCCTCCGTAAAGTTACCTATTGAAAAAAGACAATATACACGTATTCAAATACGTGTTAATTTACGTTGTAAAAGTTTTCAGCAGTCATATTCTAGCGCACTATTTTGTCTTGAAAAGTAGTGAAGAGGCAGTGTCCCCATTATACCGCCTGGTGGCGCTCTAATATATGGTGTACCATCTGTTCAGCTTTCCCACACTCGATGGAAATAGCTACTGGTACTAGTAGTATATCACTTTCATGAAAACTAAACTTTTTTCTTTTGGAATTCAAAACAGAATGAATAGAAAGTATTTTTGGGCTAGGTTAAAGGGTTTCATATCTCCTGTCGCTTAAGATAAAACTGTAAAAATAATTTTTAGTCAACTAACTTCAGGTTTGTTTTTAAATCAAGATATTTCCAATATTTCGACAACTGTCATCTTCATCTGGGAAGAAGGCCAGGTTTTAGTCATATTCAGACCTGGAACCCAAGACTTGATGTGCTTTAATATGATAAATAAATGAAATACATAAAAACTCAATCAACATGCCTTTAAAAAATTTATTCAAAAATTGTGACATCATAAGTTGTAAAGATTGCTGCGAAAAGTTTAGATTTTTATTTGTAATAAATATAAGTGTACAACAAGCAAAATCTAATACATTTTGTATCTATGTACACTAGATACTCATTAAAAAGATGACGAATTTTGTTTACAAGTTTTACTTCGAATGCATTTCATAGAAAAAGAATCGACAATTGTCACTAAAAGATGGATATCACATCCAATACAATATCATGAAACTGAAATAAACAACAACAAAAACAAACAACAACAGAGAGCTACCTGGTTATCACTTCCTCTAAGGTTCTGACACTGAATATATTTTGGTATTTTCAGACTCTGACACTGAACATATCAGGGTATTTTCAAACTCTTACACTCAGCATTGGTATTTTTGACAGTGAATGCCCAGTGGGAGGCAAGGCAAACAGCAAAAGTGGTATGTATCATAGTTGTTTGGAGACATTTTGGGGTTTAGAAAGTTACTAGATTTATCAATCTTCATTTGGAACTTTTTCATCTGTATAAGAACAGTTTAATTTACATATCAAGGTAGGGTGTGCATCAGTGAAAATTAAAGTTCAATTCTCTCTTAATCCATAGACCCTGGAGGGTCTAAATTTAACCATATGAAAATGGACACACATATACACAAGTTAACTCTAGACATACCAAGTCATATTTTTACAGAGTATATGTAAACTCTATTCTTCATATATTTCATCATTTGTGTCAAGGCTATAGTCAAAATATAGACAACGCATGACATTCACAAACCATTAGCGGTCCAAGTGCAACAAACCCGCGGGCTTGCCTGGCGAAAACGGGTGTCATAAAAGTTGTTTGCATCTCTAAAGCTGTTTGTAGCGTTACTTATAATAGCCTAATAAATTGATAACAACTGATATAAGACGGAGATAAGGTTTGCCTCAATTGCAGTCCATGCAGACGGCCGAATAGAGGTTTTTACAGCTGTTTACTTGTGTTATGTAAGAGCCCATCATCACATGTGTAAATATTGGTACTCTTTGATAACAAGTCCACTTGCTTGGCTAATGGCTTGTCCCAGTAATGGTGATCATGTTGAACTATCTTGGGAGCACAGACTAGACATTGTCTAAGCACTGAGTTACAGTGTGGTTTTAGGTATTGAATAAGACCAAAATGTGACTTCACAATTCATCTATCAATTTGCAATGATTTGTAAATGTTTCGAAGTTTTAGATACACATATATCTAGAATCAAAAATAGAATTTCTCTCTACTTGCTATACTGCATCAAGTTACAGATATGAATAACATTTACTGTTACAACTAGAGAGGGCGCTGTTACAAGATCTGCTCTCTGGCTACACATGATGGCTGCAGGGTTGTACATCTCCTAGTTTAAATACAAATATAAGAGCCCTCCTACAAATTGTTGTGAGAAAACACTTGTAACGACCATGTTGAATGTAAAATCAACAAAATAAATTACAGCAAAGATGAGAACATTTTCAGATATGAAAGTTTCTGTGTGAACCACTAACAGACATCACCAGTACTGGAATAACCTGTTGTTTTGTAACTGAAAACATAATCCCATATAAACTTTATTTCCACTTACAAAATATGAATATAATAACACACAGCGTTACATTCTGAGAAATATATTTTGTTGCAGAACATTTTCCCTTTAATGAAGTGTAGTACAATTTATATGGCGTCAACTCATGCCAGTCAAGCTTACAATGGTACCAAAAGTTTCAAACTACACAACAAAATTCACCTCTCCACTGGAAAAGTTGGCAAAAAATACCAGTCTAAATCAGAAATGTGCCTGTATCATGGTAAATTCAATGTGTTGACTCATCATGGTTGTAGTTAATATGAAGAAAGGAAATCACTTTGAATGTAACATGACATGACATTCTACCTATCCATGTGGACAAACATGTCTGACAATAACCAGTCAAAGACTAAAAATTGCCTGTCTGGGATAACTGGACAGTAGGGATTTCAAATAATGTACCCTAGTTTGTTAAGTTGACAATACTTCTAAAAAAACACTGCTCTTAATATTCATTTGGTTCAACAAACTAAAGACGGTGAGTTATAGTTCTTTCAACTTAACGTCGAATGAAAATGGTGATATGGACGTTGCTAAATTACATTATTCACTACCAAGTTCGTCTCAATATTTATGTAATACTATAAATGTTAGCAGATACACCAATTCAACCACCATCATGCATTGTACTATGTCATGCATTACTTGTTATAATTTGACTTAGCCTGAAAGTAACTCAATGGACATTTATAGTCAGCTTGAACACTGACTTTTGATTCCCTAAGTCGATGGAAAAAAATACATAGACGTTACACCTGGAAATTATAATATACTGAAGAAAATCTTACAAAAAGTTAAATTGAATATAGAACAAGTCTTCATTGAACACGTACCCCCTCCCCCCCCCCCATTCCCCACTCCCAAGTCAGCTAGATATATGTAGGAGAGTACATATGACAGAGATCACAGAGCGTGGAGAGAAATATTGAGATAGGTACAAGGTGAAATTGAACACTACCACCAACAAAGACTACGTTGAATTGAAAGTAGAGCAAACCTGTAGATGTTTTATTTGACAATTTACATGGCAATGGTTTGCTCATTTACACTGATATTATCAAGAGATTCGTAAAATGAAATCTTAAGTTACTTCTTGAAATAAAATGTAATGGCACACTAAATTGACTTGCATATATGATACTGCTTGACTTGTAAACATTTTTTTATGGGGGGAAAAAGAGTAAAATTGTTGTAAAATTAAGTGGTTTATACTAGCTTTATACTGTACTGACAAAGACATCACCATTTCTCTTTATTCATCCATTCCTGTTCCTAACAGTCTAAACACCACTCTACTCTACTATGCCTCCTATCTGTTCTAATTCCAACCTTCCTCTCTTTTACCCTACTGTAACCCCCCCCCCCCCACCCACCTACCCATCCACCCCTAGAATAGCTAGCCATTATTTTGTTCATATCCTACACCCTGTCTTTATCCTATCCTGTCTCCCCACCTCTATCAACCCACCCACAGGTAGTCATGGTACTGTTCATAACACCCCCCCCCCCCATTCCCATCCCCATTAAACCCTCTCACAGTTAGCCATGGTACTGTTCATAACACCCCCCCCCCCCATTCCCATCCATATTCAACCCCACTCACAGCTAGCCATGGTACTGTTCATAACACCCCCCCCCCCCATTCCCATCCATATTCAACCCCACTCACAGCTAGCCATGGTACTATTCATATAAACACCCCCCACCCCCCCACCCCCCATTCCAAAATGACCAAGATCTATTCATAATATTCAGTATATCCTGATCCATAGGAAGCACCGATGTTTAACCCAGACAGAGGGTTAGTAATATCCTCTCCTCCAACTGCCCCTTCTTTATTTTTATCTCCTTTATCATCATCATCATCTTCATCGTCTTCATCTTCATCCGTATCATCTTCATTACCATAGCCATAATCTCCATCATCGTAGCCACCATTAGAGTCTGCAGGACAAGATACAACACAATTTAATTTCCAAGACAAGATCTAAAATACTATCAATGTAATCATGAACTAAATGTGTTGAAAAACAAGCTTTATAATTCAGACACTGCACACACATGGTTATGGATTTACTCTTCCAGTTCAAAATGAAGGCTGGTATGACTATGGAAAGCATGCTATCAGCTAACTAACATAAACACAAACTACAGGTACTATTGTTGCAGGTGGTAGGTTACAAAAGTGGGAGGTAGCAGTGCCTTGGTTATGTGGATTAAATACATAATCACCCTGTAATCAAGAGAGTGTAAACACGAAAAGTTGACAGTCTTATTGTAGATGGCTGTGGTTCTATCTCCCACCATCATTGAATTCATTTTTAAATGATCTCACATGAATAACTCTGTTCTTAGGATTCAAGAATGTATTTGCAAATATTTGCATAAATTAAAATGCATAATAATAAGCATGCCTACCTTCAGCACCACCTCCCCAACTACTGGCACCATAACTAAAACCACTGTATCCCCATCCATCACCATCATCCTCATCCCTGTAGCCTTGGCGACCATAATCAAACTTGCGTGCTATAGAGAAAAGAAAGCAATGATGGCGTTATTAATCTTGTTACTTTTGACAAATCTATGGAAGATATGCATTGCTAAAGTTGTAGTGCCTCTCCAGGTGAAATGTTTGGCTTTTTTAGCCTTTTCCAAAACTGGTTTCTATTTTTGATTCAACATGTACTGCTTGAGTGATTTGTATGGAAAGAGTACAAGATTATGTGCTCAATGGCTAAGACTGAAAATATCAGCCCTGATAAATAAGATTGGTATCTGTCAGTATTCAGTGCACTCTTAGGAACTCTTAGGCCACAGTCTATTCAGGAGTCACCCAGGCCTGGCAATACATAGCACCTGTGGACTCCTGGTGAGTAATCATCCCTGAACTGTTCACATCATTATTCCAAATTGACTTACTTGACATACTAAGATCCTTAGTTTCCTGTGTGTCATGTCCACATTTAGGACAAGGTATTGCCTGACCTTTGGCGTATTTGAATCCTTTCCGTCTCACGTGATCATCACAATAACAAACCTTAAAAACAATAAGAAGAGAAAACATGTTTATAATGACATATACGTGGACATAATTAAATTTTATTTTCCCTTAGTAATGGAAATTCCACAGGAAGTGAGAAACCTTAGTGGCCAAATGCCTGACAACAAATTCCATGAAACTTTTCAAACGACAAAAAACTATTTCTACATAATAATGACCTTAATATTTGGAAAAAAAATTACATCTTCATTCTCTTATCATCCATGCTTCTTTTAAAGAAACAGCATTCCATGATTTTTTCTCATAAATCCTTCCTAAAAAGACCAACAATTTCAACAGGATGGTAACATTTTTTGAACATATATATTTTATGATCAGCATCTTACCTTACACCGTAGACAAGAGAACTGTCCAAGTTTGTTGCATGAAGCACCTGGAGTAAATATGTGAAAACATTCATTATTCAGTGATTTCTCTATAGCATGTATGCATGTTGTTTGATAAAAACTTAGTCTCAGTTACCCAGACTCTCGCCGCTGGGGGGCCTCTGTCTACGAAACCACCCTAAATGAGAGTCTAGGCTGGGAAAACTACGTTCAAACTACCCCACGACGGAAGTCACACAGTACATTTCTTCCAAGCATAAAAAATGGGCTTACGAAGCCTTTTTGCTTTAATTAATACATACCAGTCACTTGAGAAGTGATAACCTGTAGGGAAGGTACCCAACTCTTCTAGCCTACAATGTTGGATGAGAAGTACTCCCCATGATGCACTGGTAGTATTTTAATGATCTTTAAAGTGTTCACAATCATATTTTTACATTACATTAATCATAGTGCAGTGACCGCTACAGTTTTCATCATAGTTTACATCATATATAAAATGTTGATGTCGCACTTGTGAGCATTTGTTTAGGGGAGGGGGGTTTTGACCTAAACGAATGATGTTCGTTTGTTGAGCTTGTACGACACTGTGTGACTGTCTCCGACATTGACAACATTAAAGGACTTTACAATTACAATAAATCTAACAATACAAGTAGTTGAGAACACATTTATTGCAAGTTGCCGAGCATGTCTTGTACATCACTTCTATATAGGTTCAATGCCAACTCCAAAATGGTGAGTGAAAGTGAATGAAACTGATGCATTCTCCTTTCTCATTTAATATCCAATTTTTTAAAAAACAACATGAAATCACAAGTTATTTTTCCTCTTTAACATTTTGACTCAGAGCATGACATACTTGGTGAAATTCAAATAAGTTTCCAACATGTATATATGCAAGACATAAGTGAACAGTTGGGCTTGTCTTCCAAATTTCTCTGTGACTGAGTAGAAATTTTCATTCATAACTGTGACAATGAAGTCAAATAAGTCACCTACATGTAGTTGTGTTTTTGGTCAAAAATAAGAAAACAAGAAAAAAATGAGCTGAATTTGCAAATAATTCAAACTTACATTTATAGGATTCCGAATCTAAAACTTGACAGCTTGCTTGGTGTTCAAACTGATCATCTTCACACAGATAGTTGTGACAAAAGGAACATTTGAAAATTCTGCCACCTGCAGAAAAAAAGGTAGGATAAAATGTGAATGTGAGCCCATACAGGACATAATGTCATTATTGTTCTATTTAGGTCTATTGACAGTGTTTCACATAGTTAACCACAACATTCTCTTCCCTTGTTTGGCAGATCTTGGTATACAAGGCATAATCTCAGTCTGCTTTGGCTGTAATTACATAATGATGTTTTTAAAAATGCTAAACAGTATTATTGGTTTTGTTTTAATGCATGTTCATGCCTTAAATTGACAAAAAGTCAGTTACACAAAAACACTAAAGCTGAAATAATTCAAAAACAATGATAACGACATGATGTGTGTGTGTGTGTGTGTGTGTGTGTGTGTGTGTGTGTGTGTGTGTGTAAATATGTTTTAAATTCTTGTATTTTCGGTTGTTTACATGATCCATTTCTGAATCTTTCAATTTTTGTCCATTTACACGGACTGTTTTTAAATGAAAATGAATTGTTTTCAAAATATTTCACTTTCAGCAGCATTTTCAATCGTTATATTTTCTTGTGCATTTTTTTGTCATCTTGTAAACGGTAGGTGCAAATGTGACAAAATAATTGTGTTTTAATTTGAAAACATCATCAGTAGATAGAGATTTAGACTGGTTTTCATCATATCTATCTCACAGGTTTCAGTCAGTAGTCAGCAATGGTCAATCTTCATCACCAAGTCCACTTCTATTTGGCATACCTCAAGGTTCAGTACTTGTCCAACTCTTATTCTCTCTTTACATAGGACCACTTGGACAACTTACTCACCACCATGATCTTAAATTCAACCAACACATTGATAACAACCAAGTTTATCAACACCACTGTTCTTGGATAACTTACCATGATCCCAGACTCTGTAATTTACCTTATTCACAAACCACTGTTCCTGCATGATGTACCATGATCCCAGATACTCTATTTCCCTTATTCACACATTGGATAACTTACCATGATCCCAGACTCTGTAATTTACCTTATTCACAAACCACTGTTCCTGCATGATGTACCATGATCCCAGATACTCTATTTACCTTATTCACACATCACCATTCTTGGATAACTCTATTTACCTTATTCACACATCACCGTTCTAGGATGACTTACCATGATCCCAGACTCCACGTTTGCATTCAACACATACAGCATCAGCTAAGACACATTCACAGGCATGGGTTGTTAAGCATTTCCTTCCATGACACACAAAGGCTTCACAGAAATCACATACAGCACCCTAGATGTAAAAGGAATACAAAACATAACAACATAAGTGTATTGTTTATCAAATT
Source organism: Glandiceps talaboti (assembly GCF_964340395.1). Classification (NCBI taxonomy): domain Eukaryota; kingdom Metazoa; phylum Hemichordata; class Enteropneusta; family Spengelidae; genus Glandiceps; species Glandiceps talaboti. Next base: position 5,055,795 of record NC_135556.1, on the reverse strand, counting down.
GTATACAAGTGTATAAATGTAATTTTCTAAGGTACACATTGGCCATGTTCACAATAAAATCCATTGGTGATTCGTAAGCTAGCTTGTCTATGTTACTGCATCAGTGAGATCGATAGCTGTCGTCTACTATGAGAGTTACCATAGTCACATATCCAGCACTATGGACAGACTAGCTAATGGATCACTCACTTATGGATTTTATCCTGAACTTGCCCATTACTAAAAGAGCACGAGTAGAGCGCCCTCAACGATGAACCTTTCCAACATTACATCTATGGATACTTTCGACAAAAATGAAACAAAAAGTTCAGTCTTGTACAGATATGAAATTATTGTGTTATGATTCATAAGCCAATGATTCATATGATTCATGACATACTTTTCTAACAACTTGTGACTAATAGTTGGGTTTGTGAGTAGCAATGCATTTAAAGGCCCATAATTCATTCCCAGGTTCATGATTTAATAATTGTAACCATAAGGATTAGATGGGACCATTCTTTTATTCAGGATCAACATTTCTATAGCTTTGTCAGACTTTCATCAAAATGTAATCCATTATCCATCATTGGACTTTTGAAAATGCACAATGTGTATGAAAAATGCCATTGTTCATCTGTGTAGCTCCATCATCCTATATTCCCATTCCTTCACAATTAGTAGTACATGGGGACCTATTCTGTAAGATATGCCATGTTGGGGTGCCCTCTCACACCGGGCTACCCTTTTCAAAGAAAAGAATTCTAATGAGTGCGGAACAACAGAGGGTGTATCTGACATTCTGCACTTGGCCCAGATTTTAATCCAGTTCTTTGGTTATTTTAATTGGCCAAGTTCAGTTCTATGAGATACAGGTCTTGGGTAAATAATCTGCAATGGCCATGAAATATAATGGTCTTGGCAGGTCTACTGTACTTGGCAAGTTTTCAGGTTTTTTTGAAACTCTACTTTTTATTTATTTATTTATTTATTTATTTATTTATTAATCTTTCATATACAGACACCATTTCAGTGCATTAGCACTGTTCTCCCAATGGAACCTGTTGCAAGATTACGTACACAGAAAAACACAAAAACAAAAAGGGACAAACCACAAAAAGTTACAGATGCACAGTGTACTTTAAAAGATATCCACTTACATTACCAGACTACATTCTTAAGATGTCTTTTAAATATCGATGAGTTTGGAGCTGATCTTATGGATAGGGGTAAATTGTTCCATAGAACAGCACCACTATAGTGAAATGCCCATTTGCCATATTCAGTTTTAACTTTACTTACCACCATTGCTAGTCCTGTTGTAAATTGACCTGGATGTTTGATAACACAGTCCCCTGACTTCATCATACATTTAGTTTTACCTGTACAACAAATAAGTTATAAAATTATCAGAAATTTAGTTTTACCTTTATACCCAAAACCAGTCATGAAAACTGTTTGTCTATGGTGAAGCATGACAATTACAAGAAAATAACATTGGTGGATACCATAATTAGATATTATTCCCAAATTTGTTCTCTGCTCAGCTAAGAAAAACAGCAGTGACCTAAGGGTCCTTGTCACTATGAGTTTATAGACGTTTATAGTCATGCATAGAATATATATATATTTGAACTAGTTCTGCAGATTTGATCAATAGTAAACACTTGACTACACAGATATTTGCCACTACGCAATTATGAACACACTATTAGTCACTCTACTTTCCCTTTTGTTTCCTGACGTATCAATACACCATAATTTGGTTTATTTCCTGGAGCAGCAGTCCCTTTTAGAGATGATATGTAGTAACTTTGAACTTGAATACAAAATTTTGACATACATGCATCTCATATAAAGTGTAATACTTTCCCATAGAGTACTCACCACAATGTGCACATACTGGTAACTTCTGAACATGATTACAAAAATAACAAAATGCACGGTTCTTCTGTCTCCTAAAAGATAATTATTCACATATACCGTATCACTGTGACATACATGTACCCAATAACATTGGGCTAGAGAGAGAGAATTTGAAGTTTTGGAGAGTGCAATGCATAACCTAAAACTCTGTTTTGTACTGTACATACCTGGTACATATAGTAAAGGGAAATGTATGGAGGACCATTACTGTACATCTATCATGAATAATCATGTCAGAATCCAACAGAACAACATAACCTGAAAGATCTGAGTAAGGCTTACTTTGACTCAGTGTACCCTCTAAGCCAATTTGATATGCCGCTGACACACACAATTTCTAGTGATGCACCAAAATCTGGTGTTCCCCTATCTCTTACTCTGTGGTGACTCACAAGAAATGCCAGTTTTTTATCATTTTGACTCACAACAACAAAATGTGGCTATCATTAGAGGACACACTGCTTAGACTATTTGCATGAGTGCTTGTGGTGTCCTCTGTTGTCATACCTTCATGAGCACAGCAAATGAAAATACAGCAGAAGACACCCCAAACGTGAGTGCCAATACTCCCAGTACCCATTCTGACACTCACACATCAGTTGCAGCTCTAACAAACGGTGGACATTATGTATTACTTTAAAAAATATCCATGAAATGATCAGAGGAGATATGTATCATACTAACCTTTGGCATTTGTCACATTCCTGAAATAAAGAATATAGAACTTAATTAACAATCCAAGCATAAATATTATTACATATGTAATACAGATTACTGGCACTGGTGAGCGTGCATACTAGTCTCTACAGTATTTTCACTCCAGTGCAATACCGAAAACATTATTGCATACCTGCACGCAAATGGTATGCAAATAAGGATGTGATAGTTCGTCTCACTATCAATATCATACTTTATGAGTTGTCATGTTTCTCTATTCAGCTGTTGTGAAAAGTGTCAACAATAGTTGCACTGAATATGATGGATCATACAGGATGAGTTATTTATCTACTTTCCCCTTGCACTGTCTGTCAAAATAAAGTGCATCTGTCATATCCAAACTTGCCATTCTGTCAAAGTTGCATGCACCAAAATAAATATGTTTACAATATCATAAAAATACTAAGTTTCCCAGATGGTACTCCATCGTCACATGTGACATTGGTGACTAGGAATAATTGTTTATGTAGTGGTAGGTGTACATATAGTTACCATAAGACTGTTGCATGGCCTTAGTACTATATCCTTTTGAATAGCTCGAATTTCCCTCTGTCTCTCTTTCTGTCTCTCTGCCTTCTTCCTTGCTCCAGTCTTTTTCTTTGGCATGGTTCCTGGTATTTTTGTATAAGTGATTATCAAAACTGAAACACATTAAAAACTACTAATTTCAGCTTGGATACATTATATGAATTATGTGGAATTTGGAGTAATGTCACTTTCAGAGAAACATACATGAATCGGGTACTGTCTACTGCGATGCTGTAAAGTGTAAAAATTTCATGCAGTCAACTACAACTTACAAGTACAAAATCAGAACTGTGGCGGATCAACACGAAATCCAGTGTCGTTATATTGGACACTCCGATACCATGTGCCAAAGAAATCTTCACCCATAGCGTAACAAGCCTACGACGATCTAAGATCTTAAGATTCTCAAATACTAATATCCGAAATTACAGTAATTTCACTTACCAGCTGCGTGTGTCACACAAAAAACGTGGAAGTCAGTCAATGAGGCTACCTAGGTTCCTGATAATTCATCATGTAGAAAAAAAACTTTTGCATTTGCAACTTAGCGTGATTTTAACTGAAGAAAAAATATCATCATAATTTCATCTCCGTTAAAAAACATGTTTTTGCTATTTTTATTGTTACCAATACACTGAATGGAATATCAAGATTTTGTGAAGTTATTTTCAAAGTTGAAGAGCTAGATGGTACAAATTTGACATTGGTCTGTTTCGAGCATGCGTAGTATGAAGGTTTAGCGCCATCTTGGTTAGGATCGTGTTGATGTTATTTTCTGCGATTTTTACTGGAAAGTCTGAGTTTTTGTTCGCAAAGTGATTACCAGTAGTGCCCACCATGGGCCTGTTACCTTTGGAATTTAGTGACTGTCACCTGGACAGTCCATACTTCCGTGAAAATCTTCACTCACACGAACAAGAGTTGGAGCGGACTAATCATGCAATCAAGCAGTTGATCAAGGAGTGCAAGGCTCTTCTCAATGCTGCCAAAAGTAAGTCGATCGCATTCTGACAGACTAGTCGCAGACATTGTACATCTCAAACTAAGATATCAGTACAAGAGAGGAGGAATCAATCAGCTGTTTATTTATTACTGAGATAATAATTCAAAATTTATCGAAGAAATTGAAAGTTGGCGAAATGAAAGCTTCGATACGCATGCTTGCTTTCGTATCTTGATGTTGTCATTCGCTTTGCCTCGTTGAATGGTTCATGAAAAGGGCGGTTCCACCATCGTGCATAAATTTACACCTGAGCATGGACTAACATTTGGGAATCCGCTAGCCAGTACGAACAAATTGCTAATTTGCCAAATTTGTGCGTTTTATAAATTATAGGCAAGGGGATCGACCGTCGACTGTTAATGAGTCAGTGTGCTGTCATGTCATGTCGGCAATGCTGAAACAAGGAATGGGCTCGTAAAGTAATCCCATACTAGCCATAGGTATTAGTCATTCAAATGCTACTAGGGAAGAAAATATCCTATCCCGTTCTTTATGGAGAGAGGAGTGTCATATCACGTTGATTTTTCCAAACTTTCTTAAACTGAGTCAATAATGTTGAGAATTAGACCGAAGTCCAAATTAGCAACCTAACAATGTGACAACAGCAAGATCCACAGACAACAGGAATGTGATGAACTCGGGAGAATCATTGACCTGTGTGCTGATATTTTTACTATGATGTCATCCCATTAGGATTTTGAACTTTTCAATCAAAGTGCTTTAAGAGACAGGCTTCTTAAGACTTCAGGTATTGTGTTGAATAAATGGAAATGATACTAAAATAAATCTTAATGGCAGTTAAAATGTTTTTAAAAAAATGTGAGAGTAGATAAACAACATAATTATGAATTGTAATCAGTAATAATTTATTGGGTGTCAGAAATACTGCCTGTACTTCATTCAAGGTTTTATAAGGTAACTGTACAACCCATTGTCTCAAAATCACTGATTGTTTTAACCACACACCTTTTACATACTGCATCCATTTAGAAATTACAATACAACAAAAGGAACATGCATCATTGTGAAATTTGATAAACTTTTATATTTTCCAAACCATAAGATTGTTAATTTTGAGACCAACCCTTTGCAAACTAAATTTTATCCACTACTAGGCAACCCTAAATATTTCAAATTTATGAGCCCCTCTGAAACATAATTATTTAGGTGTGTCAACATTTTACAACCAATATGTGATGCATTACAATTTTTACTTCCAATATTTGATTGACATTTCACTGATCATCTTCATATTACAATTGACCATTTCGTGATATGTATAAGACCTGTTTCAGTCTGGGTGGGATTATTCACTGCCAGAATAAAGCCTTTGGAGAGAAAGAAAATTAAAACAAACTATAGAACCCGCAGAGATAAGTGAAGACTGTCCATTTGTAGTCTAGAGACCATGCTGTCTATTTTTACAGTGCAACTTTAATTAAGATATTCAATGCTTGCCAGTTAGCATGAAATCCAATTTATTTCATTGGACGAGGGGGGGGGGGGGGGAGAAAGAATGAGTATCTTAGCCTAGTACCCATACCCACTAAAAGACAGGTCTTTTGTGTAAAACAGGACCACATGGATTCCGGGTTGGAAAGATTCCAGCATACACATATCTGTTGTTTGGAACAAGGGAACAGAATACAAAATGCATAGCCAGTGTATGGTATTAGAGTATCTATTGTATGCAGACAATTGAGATGGGGGATGGTACTTTGACTTGAATGGAGTGTGGAACTCTATTCTGTAATTCACTAATCAGTAGAACAATTAGTATTTATTACCAGTGATTGAACTCACAGTTGCTGTACTAATACAAATAAATTCATTCACACCGAGTGAATACCTATACAGTTATATGCATCAGGGAAGGTTATGTAATTTTTGTCCAAAACTGGGGATTTTGTTCTCTACTAGAATTTTGTTATATCTGTAGGCATACCAGTAACATTACAATCATGTCTGATCTGAGATTATGTCAAACTGACAATGGTTCCATGTCAGCGGGGATCACAAGTTTTCCGGGAATTTGATACTTAAAGCATTCCCATTATGCCCGTGGCTTGTATTTGGTCTTCAGTTTAGACAACAGATTTCTGAAAAACCAAGAAGTGGAGACATTCGTGAATAAGGATACACAAGGGAAAACTAACAGTTTATTCAAATGTAATTCTCCTGTTGTGTGCAAATCTGGAAATTATGGCAGTATTTTGGCCAAGGGTTATTTTAATGTCTGAAGGTCATACAATAGTACTAGTGAGTAGTGTACAGTATGTCAGCTAGGAAGGCGGATTCATGTGCACACTCATATCTCAAATTGCCATCATGTTACTATGTACATGGCACCCAGCAGCTTTCAGATTTTTCTTACAAGGTCATTTTTTTCCACTGTATAGAAAACATCATGTCATGTTCATATTGTGTATTTTATATTTAAATGTATTCTGCTGGTAACCACATGTGAATTGTTGTTGATTAGTCACTTAATTCATTCACTGTGTCAGTCTTATCCTGATTAGTATGTTTTAACAATGAATGTTACATGCACTTCTATCTATGAAGTCTTGCCAGATGGTGAATAGTGAGCATTTAGCGGAAAAGTAGGTGAAATGTGCAATATTAAAACAAATCACAACATAATTTTCACAAATTAGTCACTAAAGTTAATCTATTGAACACGATTCTGACAAAATTGTAATCAAAGAACGAAAATTAAAAAGATATTTTGTACTCTTTGCAACAGAAGTTCTTCAATCTTTGGAAAATGATTTCGAAAATAACTATGCACATGTAAACATTACAAACAGAAGCAGGATGTCTGCTATAATAGTATTGGTATTTTACACTGATGACTATCACTAACATGGTTTGATAAACACACAAAGACGGCACACATTCCACAGGATATGCCTTTAACAGCTTACTGCTGTTTTACATATAGAATTGCCTTTAATCGTCCTTCAAATTTTAATAATGCCTTTTTTTGTGTGTAATGGATCTTGAATACTTGTATACATGGAACACAAAAGGTGTCTGAGTGCATGAATATGGGGAAAGTGAAACAGTAGATAAGTTACAATTCCGAATTCCGCCTGTATAACTATTTAAATACTGATGAGAACATTGATAAGTATGGCCTTTTTTTTAAACAATTGTACTCACAGTAATTCATGTTTTCTTCTGAAACATAATGATAAAAATGCTAATTTGATAACAAAGGTGTGTATTCTTATGCTTAGCAGCTAGTTACCACCACACCTGCACACATTTATTTCTTTGACATGTACATGTAGTAGCCAATTTCTTTCAAACCTGGCACAAAGGTAACATACTTAATGGGGTATATTTTTATTTCACAACATGACCAATTTCGACAATGATAGTCTTATTTGTAGTTAAAAATCCGCTATTTGCTATATACCTTCAATAATGTAATACATGGACTCCATCCAAGTGTCTACTCCTGTATTATCAGGTGCAAGCTGTCCTTCATCTTTAACCTTGAGCTTCAGAGTCAAATATCGAAATCATGCTATTTCTTGCATATTGCAGACACTTTATATTTAGGTATAGGCAGTTTTACCAGATTTCCCTCTTTCTGTTACTTGGGTTTTCCAAAACAAAATCCATAATCCTGATTATATTGGATATAGCCTTTAGCATATCAAAGTTAACATTATGTTTCAATTCTCTCTCTTCTTTCCAGATTTGTCCAAAGCCCAGAGAAGTTTTTCAGACACTCTAATTAATTTCAATTTTGAGACAATTGGAAATAACCAAACAGATGATGAAATCGTGATCGGTAAGTGCATCTACATATAGGTCAGGTCGTTAGCTCAGAGACTGGTGGTGGTTTTATTATCTCAAACTCTCCAAACCATGGCTAGCTTTTGATTTCAAAACTACAAGTATCTGAGCTGTGTGTATGTATCCATAGCATCAACCCTAAAGTGATAAAGGCCCATGTTTCAATCCCAGACTCATACATGAATAATTAGTGTTATCTTATGATTTATGCCACAAAGATCACATAGGATCATCATTTTTTGAACGACTTCAGGACCAACATTTAGTGTAGATTTATCAGACATTTGTGTTTCACATTGTATTACTTCAATTCCAAACTAGGCGTTCTAAGGTGTTCAAGTACAGTTTCAATAGGACAGGTAGATGAACTTGTCAAGCATAACTCCTGTGTCATTCTTTCACGGATTACTCTCAGACTATAAATTAAGAGAGAGGGTGTAGGTTTCATTGTGGAAAATTGCCATAAAAGCACTGAAGCATTATGGCATCTCCACAGTATGTTTTTGTTTACACAACACGAGACAGGAACTTTAAATGGTTGGTTGTAGTTTGAATGAAACTTGAAAGTAATACAGTTCTCTTGCACTTTCCTATCAAACTTCAAAGGAACGGTGTGTACTGGCATGTCTATTTCTTTTCCTTCTCCGCCCCCTCACTTTAAAGTTTCACAGATCAAATTGTGTTTTTCACTGCTGCCAGTTGTGTACATTTCACATTGTTCAAGTATTGTATATATCGGCCTTGAACCTGATTAGGTGGCTTTGTGTTACTGTTTTGTGAGGCATATCACTTTACAGAGGTGATCACCAATCCTAAATAAACCACTCACAAGTCAAGGAATTATGAAATCGCACACCTGTTTTCTTGATGGAGTTCATTTGAGCATTACATAAGGTCTTACATTGAAACTACTATATACAAAATGTAGTTGAATGGCTTGTAGTATTCCACTGTGTATAGTTACTTAGAAGTTGTATTTATTGTACTCAGTGTGGAACTAGTTTTTGACAATGAAGCTTCAGTTAAAGGCATGTGATATTCCTTTGCACGGCATTTGCTTAAAAATGTGTGTGTGTGTGTGTGTGTGTGTGTGTGTGTGTGTGTGTGTGTGTGTGTGTGTGTGTGTGTGTGTGTGTGTGTGTGTGTGTGTACTACACATAGTACATGGAAATATGGGCTAGTTTCTGACACTTAGGATACATGTAAGCCAAATGGCGGATAGGCCTGTGATCTGCCCCATGTACTTGCCAAGAGTATGTGTGCGTGTGTGGTACATGGAAATATGGGGTAGATTCTGTACATCCCTTTAGGCCACATTCCACTTATTCAATGACTCCCAATTGATAGGTTCATTCACTCACCAAACCTAATGCAGCATGATACAGCCAATGATGCAGGTTATCTAATACCATACATCGAATTTGAAAACTATACAATTTCACAAGTTTATTGAAATGGATTGAAGGCAGTTCAGAGTTCAGGTTATGTACATGTATCGAAAATATAAGGACTGTTGTGATATCTTCATATGTTGCTTTTCAAATTCTGATATTTTGGGCTGTTCATCATCATGCACAATATTTACTATATCTTATACATTACAGTTTCTACCCCTGTAATGCACAATCCCTAGTTTGTCTGGTGGTTAAGAAAATTGTACACACCATGAATTAGATTAGTGTTTATTTTAAACTTTATAATGACTTGCAAAATCTTCATTGTTATGGTGTGAAGGGATAGTTTGTACACGAATAGGAACAGGAACAGTACGGTAATTTCAGTTTGGGGAGTGTTGTGGAAAGGTAGGGTACCCAAGTGAGTCATAGGTTTTATTACCTTATTCAGGTACATGTACACCATACATCTAATCAAAAAGTGTTTTGGTTGGAAAGTTGAGGATGGTCATAGGAAGTTGACAAATAAGGATAGTTTTATCTTCTTTGTCCTTGTGGTTTTGAAGTGAACAATAACTAGCGTGATGTCAATTTTGTTCCTGTGTAGTTCAAGAGGTCATCACAAAAGACCTTAAGATGGAACACACCAAAATAAGACTTGGATAAAATAGTTAGTCAAGATTTCAGTTTTCAGTAACAGTTATTATATTGGTATGTAGAAAATTAACCATACTATGTTACAAATTTTGGGTACTTAGGTTACTCATATTACTGTTTTAAAAATATGCTTAAAAGGGCACAAAACAGAAAATGGATACTTCATGATACTGGATGATTTCAAGACTTGGCTAATGATAAATGATACACCAATCCAGTCATCTGACATTCCTTGAAATATTCCATATCATATATTCCTTGTAATATTCCATATAATGTTACATTTGGAGCTTTACAGAGAGCTAAAGATTGCTGAAAAAGTTCATATGTAAATATAGTAAAAATGCACACACTGAGTTCTCCACAGGATTGTCTGGCTAGATTACACTCACTTACACATGACAGATCATGTATTATATCGGTTGTTGGAAATTACTTCAACTCGTAACCCCCATTCAACCAAAAAACATTGTTTCCTAACCCCTATTGTTCCAAACTTCTTCACCCCCCTACCCCCAATATGACCCCATCCCCCACCTCCCATGTTATCAACTGTGTGTGAATAATATATTATGTGGTTGCCAATGTTTGTATCATCATCTGTAATGTAATTTTCTTGTTGACAGCAGAGTTAGTCAGTATATACAACTTACAAGGGTTAAGTTTTGTGGCCAACTACTTCTATTATGCTTGGAACCTTTACTGTGTTGATCTTGACTATATCCTGTGTTCAGAGGACATGACAATGTCCTTTGTTGAGAGGACATTGTCAAGTTCAACTTACTTACTTAGCTTAGGTCCTTTGACGGATTCAGTTATCGTCCTTTCCACAGATACCTAGCCTTGTGTTAACGGTTTATATTCAAGCCTAAAATTAGATTACAATGTCATGATACAGACACAAATCAACCCATGTCCAAGTCCATGGTGAACGCTATCTCTTTCTGATTGGCCGTTTCTGCCTAGCAATGGAGATTACTTCACACGGCTCTTCCCTCCATGTCAATTCTGATCACATAGTAACCCCCCAGGCATCATCAGACATGGTCGGTAGATGTAAAAACCAGTCACAATTTGTACATGTTTTCTGGCTGATGTTTCATTGAAATATAATATTGTAAGCACAAGGCTAAATGTGAAGGGATGTTAGTCAAAATCCACCAGTGTGAAGGATCTAGGCTAAGACCAACCCAGCTAACCTTTCCTGTCACATACACACAAGAACATAGAAAGAAGACATTATATTACATCTTGAAATGAATAGGGTCCTGGGTTATGCAAGGGTTGATCATAAGCTACATGTAATAGCTTAGAAACACAGTCTAGGGTGAAGGAGATGTTCAAATTCAAAGCCACAGATAGCCTATAGACTAAGAAACCTCACTATTGTCCGGTGACCTTGACAGTGTCATTCATCTCAACCTACAAGACAACACTGTCAAGATCATCGTAGAATGAATGAGGTGTAAGCTATCAATAAGGGGTTGACATCAGACTCACAAGAAGTGTGGCATTTTGCAAAAGGACTGTGAACACTCTATCATTCCAATCTGTTAGTGTTAGTGTTACTAGGAAAAATGAACAACGTGTGATGCTTTGCAGTTTGGTGTAGTGTCAAACAGACTTTCTCCTTCTACTACCATAGAACTTGTATTATTCCCTGTCTTTCTCAAAACATACACACATACTTTTTTTTTTGAATTTTAAAACTACAAGTATTGTCTTGCAACTTATGTAAGAAGCTTGGATTCCAAACTCACTATGTCTTCATCCTTTGACTGCACACCCACAGTACACAAATAATGTTGGACATGAAACAAGAGAAAGAATGCTAAGAATTTCATGTTTGTTCTTCCAGAAATAGTCATGGATGATGTCAGCCCACTTTAAATACTCATAACAATGTCATGGCAAATGCATATGTTTGTTGTGTTGTGTGATATACCAAGTTATACTTTTACCAATTCAAGTCTGTCAGAGTCAGTAATAGAAATGTCTTCATTTGTCACCCCAGGCTGATCTCTGGGCTGTCTTCTGTAGATTGATGGAGAAAGCTTACCAGTAAAAATGTTCAAGGTCATCGTAGAAAAATACATTTATAAATGGTGGGGGTCAAGATTGTTAATGGTACCCACATAGTAAAAGTACTCTTGTGAGATGGGTGTGCAAATACACAGGAATGTATTGTATTTCAAGTACATAGTGCATGGTGTCTTCATACAACATACAAATTCTTCAAATTGTTATATAACTTTACTTCAAGTCATGAATACATGGCTTTTGTCACAGTATCATTATCTCTGACATGGTGGGGGGGGGGGGGGGGAGTGTCATTTTCAATCAGAAAAGCACAAACTCCTTCTGGAATCAATCTTGAGTTTCTTTCTGGCCAGACTCAAAACAAAGCCAATATCCAGTGGTTACAGATTGAAAATATTGACATAAAAGTTGTAAGCCAGCCAAGTATGCCAGTAATGACCAGTAGTACTGTTGACAGTAGTGATAAAACAACTGACTTGCCACAACTCTATTGTTCTCTAAGCCATTCACACCAGTCCTGGCAACAGTTTTATATCAGGTCAGCCTAATTTGAGAACTAGCAGCTACCTGAGATTACACACCTAGATTGTGTGAAATAGTCTAATCCCTATATGGTATCTTATGATTTACACCTCCCTCCACACACCCTATGGAGGGTCTGTGTCGAGACTAAGTGTGAAGTGTTCTGTTCTTGGCTTCTCCCATGCTTTCATAGAGGCTCACTAGCTGTGTGGATGGAGGGTCTATGGATAAATGGGAAGTTATTACTTTATAATCTAACAGATAGATGCTAATCTACTTTATCTTCACTGTTTAATTAAACAGTGTAAACTTAATTTCAATTAAATCTTAACAAGTTGACCACAAAACAGTTCGGTTTGATTTGATTGAAAATCAATTTCTGTTTCCAAATTCAATTTGTTAGCTGCATTATGGCTTTGAACTGTTTTGCAATGTAATTAATTATCTTCAACTTTCTTGCGCATGTCTGACATTGATCTTCAATTAAATCTACAAATGTGATACATGAACTTGATCAAGTGTAAAGTAAATTTGAATAGTTGAGTAATCTTAACAAATAAACTGTAGTGATTTACTTTGACTAATAATAGCATTGATTGTTATTGTTAACTTTAAGCTGTGATGCACATATTCATTTAGAAGTTTGGTATCCAAGCTTTCCCATCTATTAAATACAGTAAGACACACCTGAATTGTCTATAAATGGATCTGGTTCTCACCACCACTAGGAACACAGTGTGAGAAGCAATATTCCAAATTTCAGAGTGTTCTGTAGTAGGAGAATACCACTGAAAGCATGTAATGAATATTTTGGAACCTTTAATGTCATTGTGTAAAGACAGTAGTACTAGGCTACCCCTCACCCAACTACACCCACATACGTACGTACGTACATACATACATACATACATACATACATACATACATACATACATACATACATACATACATACATACATACATACATACATATATACATACCTACATACATACATATATACGTACATACGTGCGTGTGTGCGTGCGTGCGTGCATGCATACACAAATACACATACAATGTACAATATGTATGCATACATATACACAAACAGTTACTAGCACATGATGTACCAGTACAGTCATAGAATAGAAAAGTTATTGATCTTAAAAAATAACAAGTATAAAACCTAGTAAGTAGTACGCATCAGCTTTTCTCTAAGCCTAATCTCCTTCATTTTGTTCAGGTTCCAAAATCAGGGTTCCAAATTAACAGTAGTCCAGGACGCATACATGTAGACTATTAAACATGACATCTAAACTACCAAAATTATAACGAAAGATGGTAGTCTGTTACTGTTAGATCAATAGAAATCACTGAAAACATGTAAACCATGAGAACATGAAAACATTCTTCAGTCTTGCCATACAATTTACTGTGACTGTATTATCTTCCTTGCCAACTTTTTAAGTCACATCCTTGGAGCTGAATAAGAAAACAACATAAAATAGAGATCACATTTGACACAGGGGACAGTTTACAATGGTATCACTGTCAACAGATCCATTGTAAAGTTGGTTTAGTTCCAAATACTGTTGTCATCATATGGAATTGTTATGGTGTTTTGGTGTTGTAACTGTCACGACAAACTCCAAATTGATACTACACCTACACACATATGTTTTTGATATAATATTTCGTCATCCAACTATAACTGTTGCAGTTTAAATTGGGAGTATGACAGTGCCAAAACTGTGATAACTTCTACAAAAACTCACTCGTCATCAAATTTAAACTATATGAATAGAGAAATGAGGAAATTAAAATTACATACTTACTGCATGTATTGTACATTACTTGTACTATATTTTATTACTTGTAAAATGTAAATGTAATATTTTGGTCAAAGGATGGTTTGTAATGGTCTCTCCAGAGTCCTTATACTTGTACAATAGATACTGAAAAATTGCATAACCTGCTTGCTTATAGCCAATACTTAGTATAACGTGACTTGGTTAAAATAAACAATAAAGAACACGGCATATGTATGGATTTGAAATCCACTCAGTTACATGTATAAACCTAGGATGCCAATGTTTACCTGTCCACATGATGTATTTTTGTAACTTGGAATGCAATACACCTGGTCAGTCGTACCACATTTAATATGACTTGAAAAGGAGCCAAAACAAACTATAAACGGAAACAGCCAACAAAGAGTTCTTTCTTCTACATGTTTAACATTTGTGTGAAACTACACATTTATAAATACCAACAGTCAAGGGGTAGCAGATGATGTGTGTGCCATGAGCTGTATTCTATGCAATCAGGACTAAAATTAACAGTGTCACAGTAGTCCAGGGACAAATAGACTATTAAACATCACATCTAGACAGCCAAATTTGCAGTAGTCCAAGATACGGACTACTAAACATTGTATCTTGACTACCAAATTAGCAGTAGTCCAGGACACATAGACTACTAAACATTGTATCTAGACTACCAAATTAGCAGTAGTCCAGGACACATAGACTACTAAACATTGTATCTAGACTACCAAATTAGCAGTAGTCCAGGACACATAGACTACTAAACATTGTATCTTGACTACCAAATAGCTGTAGTCCAGGAGACATAGACTACTAAACATCATATCGAGACTTTTTTACAAATTAGCAGTAGTCCAAGACACAGCGTACTAAACATTGTATCTAGACTACCAAATAAGCAGTAGTCCAGGGCACATAAACTACTAAACATTGTATCTAGACTACCAAATTAGCAGTAGTCCAGGACACATAGACTACTAAACATTGTATCTAGACTACCAAAGTAGCAATAGTCCAGCACACATAGACTACTAAACATTGTATCTAGACTACCAAATAAGCAGTAGTCCAGGACACATAGACTACTAAACATTGTATCTAGACTACCAAATTAGCAGTAGTCCAGGACACATAGACTACTAAACATTGTATCTAGACTACCAAAGTAGCAGTAGTCCAGGACACATAGACTACTAAACATTGTATCTAGACTACCAAATTAGCAGTAGTCCAGGACACATAGACTACTAAACATTGTATCTAGACTACCAAATTGTCCAGGACACAGGATACAGACTACTTCATATCACATCTAGACTACCAAATTAGCAGTGTACATGTAGTCCAGGGCACGTAGACTATTTCACATATCTGGACTGCCAAATTTATAAGATTGTAGTCAGTTAGACCAATAGAAATCTATAAGAAAACTGTAGCTGAAACAGTTCACTTGACTAAATCTATCTACCACAGTAGAACTTCTGTTTTGAGCTCTAGCAATGCTTGGTCAAAGACTTTGCTATCTGACTCAATATACTGGCTTGACAGTTTACTGATGAATTGCAGTTTCAAGGCAGATAGCCAAGTCTCTGAGTCAGGTCTGCTTACTACATGTATAATGTATGTACACAATGTATTCTCTTTTGGAGAATCCCAAACAACACCATATGTTGGCAGTCAGAAAGGTCAAACCAGGTCATACAATTTGTTTCGAATTTAATTCTGGTGTTGTCTAAGTGCATATGATCAAAATGAAACCAACCATTCAGAAATTATCAAACTTGTTATTTTCAAAAATGTTGAGATTTTTGTACAAGTTGAGTTAGCCCAAAGACTTGGCTATTTAACTTGACATACTGGTAAATGGCATTGTCAAGCTAGATAGACTAGTCTCTGTGCTAAGGTTGAGCCTTTATACATGTAAGTTATGATAATATGGATAAATAATGCTGAGACTACATTGTATGACATTAAAGTATATTGTTATTATAGCGTAATTTGATTTATGCTCATTTATGACAAGTGAAATATAGTTATGTGAATTATTAATATTGATTTGTCTAGACAGGGGATAGTGCACTGTACTGTTAACATGTTATCCCTCTACAAGTTAGTCCAGTAACTAAACATGTAGACTGTCTGTGTGTGTGTGTGTGTGTGTGTGTGTGTGTGTGTGTGTGTGTGTGTGTGTGTGTGTGTGCGTGCGCACGCGTGTGTGTGTGTGTCTCTCTCTCTCTTTCTTTCTTTCTTTTTCTTTCTCTTTAAGTCTTTCTCTTCTCTCTCAAGGTGGAGAGATCATAGCATGTAGTTACTAGTAAGATTATGAACAAGGTAACAAGCCTTGTAGTTCTGTGAACTCTATAACCCACTTCATTCAATATCATGGTATGAAAATCAACAACAATTTTAAGTCATTTCAGTGTCATAGTGTCACCTCCAGGAGGAGGGGGAGGGTCCGGAGGGACACTATCTTTCGGCCACCAGCTTCTTATCACAGCTGGTGATGGGTCTGTAATTTACTTACACTACAGAGTAACAGTAAGCCACACTACATTGTATCTTTACACCACCAGCTACATGTAGTATTGTAGTGGTCACTGGTGTGTGAGCCACATAATCCTTGGGCCACCAGCTAGCATTGTAGTGGTCACTGGTCTGTGAGCCACATAATCCTTGGGTCACCAGCTAGTATTGTAGTGGTCTCTGTTCTGTGAGCCACATAATCCTTGGGCCACCAGCTAGCATTGTAGTGGTCACTGGTCTATTAGCCACATATCTTTGCGCCACCAGCTAGCATTGTAGTGGTCTCTGGTCTGCGAGCCACATAATCTTTTGGTCACCAGCTAGCATTGTAGTGGTCTCTGGTCTGCGAGCCACATAATCTTTGGGTCACCAGCTAGCATTGTAGTGGTCACTGGTCTATTAGCCACATATCTTTGGGCCACCAGCTAGCATTGTAGTGGTCACTGGTCTATTAGCCACATATCTTTGGGCCACCAGATAGTATTGCCATAATTTCTGTTGATAGTTACATCGTTATTTCTAATCATGTATACTTCTGAGAACACTATCTTATCGGAAACAAATTATCCAGATCAGCATGTATACTGCACAGCCTAGGGGGTTTACCCAGCATACATAATGTCAATGCCTAGGGGGTTTACTTTACGTGGGAGTCAGTGCTGACAGTACATGTGTGGTGTTGTATGCCAAGGTATAGAGACAGGTGGTCTGTAGATATAGATGACCAGTGACTGCAATATGTTTCATATTTTTTGTTTACAGTTTACATTGAAAATAAAAAAAATGATGGTATATAAATGTAAGAAGAGAAACTGATGGTTTGAACTGTTATGTGTTTTAAATTAACAAACTGTGGACACCAAACAGCACAACATTGAGGAGATGGTTATACTGTCAATCTTGTGTATAGTGGGATGTTGTGAGGTTGTGGGGCAGCATTGCATTCCAAGACACAATGTATCTAGAGTACAAAATTATTAGGTGATAATCTGTCAGACCAGTGGAAATAAATAAAAAATTGTCGCTGAGACAATTCACAAATCTGACTACCAAAGCATATAGATTAAATTTAAGCTCTGTAAACCTTAATTTGTTCCAAATCTATTAATGTGTGATGCAAAATTCAGTGAAGGTGCTACAAAACGTTATTGCCTCACAAAATACAGCCCTACACTCTACAGTGTATAACATCATATGGCAAATTGAGATTAGTTTATTTTGACCTCTGTGCATGTTATAGATAACATACAGATTATGATATTATGATGTCATAGGAGGTCATCAAGGTCATGATGTACCAACCAAACTACTCATCCACCCACCCACCCACCCAGTCAGTCAGTCAGTCAGTCAGTCAGTCAGTCAGTCAGTCAGTCAGTCTGTCTGTCTGTCTGTCTGTCTGCCAGCAGTTGGCTATAAACTACATGATGTTAAATATGTGGTATTTATATATGTGATAAATAAAGTCCAAGTTATAATATGGTTTTATATACCAATTCAGCTGTGGCTATAAAAGACATTTCTTTCTTTTTTAATTGTGGTGGATTGAAATGAATAATGAATATATTGTAATTTTACTTTGCATTGTTATATGTTTTATTAAAAGTTAATATAGTTCAATATTATACAGGGTGATAGTTGACAATTAGTACCAGCTTGTCCATTACTAGAAGAATATACTTATTGACAAAGAGAAACTGATATTGTCAATTTGTGTAACATCAAAATTTAAATCACAAATTGTAAAAACGTGTGTCTTCAAAATTAATTTCATCTTTCACTTCAGGGTAATTGGATACACTCAAAGATTTACACATGTATGGGATATATACATGTATGTATGTATGTATGTAAGGACCATCACCTCTACAATTATGTGGATTGACAGTCTAGTGTTAATCGGACCTTTAACCTTTGACCTCATTGTCGTAATAGTAATGTCTAATCTTACATTTCATTTACAGAGAGGGTCACAATTGATGGCAGGAAGGCTGAGTAACTAGTCTACATGTATTTATTGACTTATTTTATTTCAATATTAGTTTATCTGTCCTGCACTATCCCTTGAAGCATGTACATTGCATTCCCAGCAGTCAGTGAGATGTGACATGTTAGTTACTCTCTTACAAAATGTAAAGCAGTTTCAACTTAAACATGATTAGTTATATTACTGTTCATGATCACTCAGGCTGACTTTGCTACAAATGTGAAAAATACACAGGTTGTCATAATTTCAGGCTTTAACTTTTTTAAAGGCTTTATCAAGACCCATAAAGATGCCCTACTTTATAACTGTCAAGGCCATAGCATGATTAAACAGCATGGAATGCTATATTTCCAAGGAATGCAAGTTATTTTACTATCAGTATCATTGGTATTTTACAGAAATATATAGTTTTGCTAAAAATAATAAGTTGACGTGCATTTGTTTAAATATTAATTAAATATTAAGCAAATGATACAAAAAGATGTCAATTTTCATTTTCAATTTATAATACCAATAAAGTAATGTCTACACTAATTAAACTTGAATCTATATTTTATTGCCAAAGGAATCATTCTAAATCTAAATTTAAAAAATGTATTATTCTGTTTGTTTTTACTTATATATAGTAATTAGTATGAAACCTTGCTATTACAAATTAATACATATACATTTGTATTGTATTTTATTATCTGTAGTTTCACTAGGGTTTGTATGGTAATGATAACTTCTCCAGTAAAATAATCATAAGAACGTTATCAAACTGTACTCAATATAGAGAATTAGGGCAGACTAAAACTTGGCATACATGTATTGCTGTGAAGTAGCACAAACTGAGTTTAGAAACATTTCTTACTTAATGGAGCTTGAAGTATTTACATAAAACTTGGATTCAGCTATTTTTGTATAATATATGCACGTCTTCGATAACATTGCAGATTGATGTCTGGCATTGTTAGCTCTGTTGATGACATGATGAGCTTGCCTCAATATTTCATGTGATCTAATTATTAATAATCATATTTATGCCTAAATGTCACAGATTTAAGTAATTGCAATAGTGAATAATTGTTATAAAGGAAAATATAAGAATTAACTTTTAATTAAAATGCACCAAAAATAACCTAAAATTAAATACATAAATTCAGCCAATATAATACAGTTGTGAAGCCAAAAAATGATATTATGTCTGTAATCTGTCACCTGGTGGACTTTTCTTTCTCTTTGTCACTACAAATGGAAACTGCAAAGATATAATAAGATACAGTTTTTGTAAGCTACATGAAGTACCCTGAATGTCAATTGAAATATCCGTAGGCGATGAAGAAAGATATGATAAATGGTACAGGCTTTGACAAGAAGGGTAACAACGTACAAGTGTATGGAATTACATTTACGTCTGTATCAAATGATGTATTGACAGGTGAAAGTGTAGACTGACTTATAGTGTGGGGCATAAGGTGATGACAATTTATCATTATGTAACCAGATATAAATGTTTGATGATTTAGGGCAGCTTATATGTAGCTGTGGACATTTAACTTAATTTATTAAAACATGCATGATTCATAACATTGTGTTGCAAGGAATTTGAATTAAGTGTTGTACTGTTTATAAATTAGCATAGTTTATTTCTTAGTTTCTATCACATTATTTATTAATTATGTCAATTTTTAAATAAATCATCCTTTTATTATATTTTATAGATATTTGTAACCATATATATATTATATGTACTTATTTGAATAGGTTTTGTCAAATTATGACAGAGAACTGCTAGCTTTGCTGTAGGAATGTCTGCAGTGTACAGAATGCCATATGAGTGTTGGGGTCATGACTCTTGGTAACAGATGTGAAAGTCTGGTAAAACTTTTGTTGCATTTTATATCATCTTCAATAGTTTTGCGTGCAAACCACTATAAAATACAAAAATGTACAATGGGAAATTCAGTGAGATTTTACCTACTTACTGCCTTTAACACAAAGACAGCACTGGTGGAGAATCCTGGTAAAATGACTGGGAACTTAGGTGCATGTAGATTTCCATTACTTTACCACCCTTAACAAAAACACTTGCAGAAAACCAATGTAAAATTACTGGTGTGGGGGAACCCTGGTAAAATGGCTCGTGAACGCAGTTAGATTTTACTAGCTTCAAAAGCACTGGTACTGTAGGGACGTAAGGGACCCTCAATAAAATGACTTAGAAACTCAATAGATTTTATATGCAAACGACCCTTCAGTAAAGACATGGCAGAAATTCACGGTAGAATGACTGGGGAATTTTACCTGCCTAATAATAGTAAAAACACAAGGCTGACTTTATTGACAGACAAAGAACTAATAGCAGAGCTGAATATATAGAATTAACCTTCAAATATATCTAAAAATAAAAGTTATTTGTTAACACAGTACAAAGTACCAGTATATTTCAATTGAATTTCAAACACTGTTATTGCTTTATTGCATATTCATACACTACACACTATAGGAAATACAAACATGTAGGTCCAGTAGATGTTAAATATTTGTGTGCATACATACATGTTCATATTTACATTTAGTAAAGTGGCCATGTCCATGAATATTTTATGATATGCAACTTTCACATTTGTTCCTTTGGTGAAATTAAAGCTCCACCACATGTAAGTGTAAGGCCTGGAAAACAAATGTTTGGTTCCGGTTACCTGACCCCACCTAGTTTTCACTACTGACCCTAAACATTTAAAAAAAATATATATTTGAGAAATCATAATCGGAACCACAGAATTTTCTTTTAGGCCTAACTGGGTATTTTGTTTTTCAAACAGACAACCAACAATATATTCGCTGAAAATTGTTCAAATACTAATAATAATTAGACATAATCACATTGCCCATGTCAGGGCTAGCTTATCTATAAGTAGTATAGTAAATTAGTTGAAATTGTGATTCATTGGGGTGCTAATTTTTGGGTGCAGACTGAAGAGTTAATTTGAGTGGATACATTGCACCATACTATATGAACAGCTACACATATATGTTTACCCACATGTGATTCAATACTTGTATGGGTGTACAATATTATGAATAAGCCATTATATCTGACAACTCAGTTTCAAAAATTGTTCCAGTTAGTTGCAGCTAGTGCAGCTTTCAGTGAACAGTGATAGACTAAATGTATGAACCAAAATGTAATGAAATAATAAAAACATATTTGAAAGTGTATGGACAGTATAGTATTTGAACAGTAAAACTTACAAACTAGGCATTTAGTCATAATGATTAGTCAGGCTTTAAAACAAATTATGTGGTTCCGATTACCCTCAATTTTAGAACAGATGGGGTAGATAGATTTTAATTTTAATTTTTTGTAATGTTTAATTTTTTCATATGAGAGTGTCTAGTTCAGGTAGTTATGTTTTCTGTTGTTTTCCATATGGTCTCTCTGTTATTGGTTTCTTCCCAACAGATGTACATATGTACAGCCATTACAGATTGGAAGAACTGGTTTGTATTGTCTTTTTAAGTTGATGTCAGGTTTCGCATTTGCTATTTCTCACGAGACTTCACAAGTTTTGTTATTATTTTTTCTTGAATACGTAAAAAAAAGTTTAGGGTTGGCAATGAAACCGAAGTGGAGGCGGGTTGAACCAGAACCAAACAATTTTTTTTTTAAGCCTCACATGTATTGTAATATAGCTACATGTACATGTAAGGACTGTTATATTTTATCATATATTTTGAAATTTTACGCTGTCAAGTTTCATTCTGATTGATGTTTAGTTTCACATTTCATAATTAGTGCTTGCATATAAAAAGTGTAGCTCTTATTAATGTATACTTGTGTAGTTGTAATTGTTAGTGCATTATCAAAGACTGCCGACAGCAGTTGTTGTAGCTATTAATCTAGTTAGTCAGCTAGCTAGTGCAGGCAGACATAGCTCAGTGCTGTTGGCAATTTTAAAGTTAGACAGACAGTTACTGTAGGATAGAGAAATTGAAGAAAGGATGAGTCATCATAGATTGTCTTGTGGGTGAGATAAGTTGTGTATTTAGAGTGATAGATGGTCCTTCATTTGTGACGTTCACTAGAGTTGGAATCCATGTGTAATGTTAAAGTGACAGAAGCCGATTTTTTAACCTTTTTTTACATGAGTCAAATTACTTTTAAACCTTATAAGAATTGTACTTATTCTAGTTTGATGGCATTCAGAAATTGTATTGTGGCATTGTTACCTCAGTTGATGGCGCATAATACATTAATAGGGGGTCCTGACATTTTGTGTACATAAATACTAAATTATGTCGTCAAATCATTTATATGTTAATGCCTAAATTCCAGGTGAATGTGTTCTGCTAATAATAGCGAATAATGAAAAAAATATTCTTCGGTACATGGCCTTTGAATGTGCAACAAAATTATCCTTTATAAACTTAGACTAAAACCTGTAAGTATTCATATTTGACATAGAGTGAAGCTCAAAGTTGTCTTTCAGCAAAATGTGTCATGAGGTGGTTACTCCCTACTACTGCATATATTTGGATTGGTTTCTACTGTTTCAATCTGAATGGATGATACCACAGTTGGAATATAGGGTTGATGTGTGTGTGCTAGTATATGTAGCATGGCAGTGTCTGAGGTTATATGTATACCAATAGTTATCAGATTACATAATGTATAGCACACAAGATTTTTTTATAAAAAAACAATAATTCAAAGTATGAAATTGTTGAAATAAAAAGAACAGTAACAGTCATAAATACAATGTAGTAGACTGAGTTACAGGTTTGTTGAGAATTAAAAAACAAACAAAAAGCAAACGTGTCATCACACCATTTTAGACAAAATGTCCAGACCAGAAATAGTAATTCTTTTCTCTTTCTTTTGGCCTTAGACTTCTTAGGGTACTGGAGTTTGATGCCCTTTGTCAAAAGTAAAGTTCAGAATGACAAAAATATTGAGAGAGAAAAATGAGTGTATTCACAGCAAACTGAACCCCTTCATTTACCTATGATAGTGTGCATGCAATGCTTCAATGCATTATAATGCATTGAGGCTTATTAACTACCCTGGTAATATGTAAAGACTTGTGTCAGTGACATAGTGACGTGTGAATTAATCCTACCCTGGGAAATTCACCTGATAGAGAGGTTATCATAAATATGTGACATGTACATGTATATGAGAAACACTTGCTGTGCTGTCTTTGTAGTATACTGTATTCTATAGAAATGGACATGTTCTACTTAGTGTGATGAATCTACTCACTAGTCACAGTTTGGCCTATATCATGGTTTTTAGGACATCATTAAAAATAGAATAGGGTAGTAAGGTTATACTAACATAGTTTTAAATACATCATTGATTTCAGAATGGAATCTGTTGATCTAGGGTAGATCCCTCTCCCTTTATTGCCATAATGCAAAATGTTATGTATTACAATAAGTCAAAAACTGTTTATTTATCTAGAGTGAAAAAAAGGTATAAATTGGTAAATGTGATATGCAGGTCATGATGTGGGTGGAGATCCAGCTGTCAGATTCAGTCTATACACGTACATCAACCCTATCAACAAAAGCTAATTTCTTACGTCGACTCACATCAGTCTGCCCTCTAGTAATGACAGATAATTTTGTTGTTGTGAGTGTTCTTGTTATTGAAGTGTACCACACAGGAAAGGATTGGGGAACACCAAAAATCAGAGAGTCATAAAAAATTACTATGCATCATTGGCATGTCAAATTGGACATACTGACTTACATGTGCATGTAAATTGTGTGTGTAATTTTTAACAAGTGAACATTTTGTATATGGAAGAGTTAATGTCTTCAGTCGTCCATGGTTTTGATGGAGAAAATATTAATGGTAAAATGTAACCTTTGGAAATGTGGTTGACAAGTACATTGTAGTTGTTCATTCTTCATTAATTAATTAACCCTTTGACACTCAATTTGGAATGAAACGGCTGCCATTTTCCCTATACAATGATAGTCTTTTAAATTCCTGCAGACAGAATGTGTATCAGGAACAGTCATAGAAATCTACTTTATCATGAGGTTAAAAAAAACCTCTATTCCTGCAGACAGAATGTGTATCAGGAACAGTCATAGAAATCTACTTTATCATGAGGTTAAAAAAACCTCTATGACTAGGATTGGGTGTGTTCTGACGTAAGCTGTATCAAAAGTTATGTATATGAAGTGATTATACTATTACTAGTTTTTTTTGGATTATGCTGAAATGAGTGTGGCTAGTCTACAAGCTATTTGTGGTTTTGAATCTCAAGATCTTGAGATTCAAAGTTATCGACAACCTGTCGACTAAGTTACATGTATGGACAGCCTCTAGACTAAGTTATGGACAGCCTCTAGACTAAGTTATGGACAGCCTCTAGACTAAGTTATGGACAGCCTCTAGACTTAAGTTATGGACAGCCTCTAGACTAAGTTATGGACAGCCTCTAGACTTAAGTTATGGACAGCCTCTAGACTAAGTTATGGACAGCCTCTAGACTAAGTTATGGACAGCCTCTAGACTAAGTTACATGTATGGACAGCCTCTAGACTAAGTTATGGATCATGTTGTAATGTATGTATTGGCATGAGTTCTGTCAAATGTTATAAATAATGCAGTTAAACCATATAACTGTCAACATTATCATTCATACTTGTCGTTCTTGTATTCTTCCTACAGCTGACTCTCTGAAAGAGTTTGGCAAGTTGATCTCAGCAATTGAAGATGAAAGAGACAGAATGGTAAGCAAAGATAACTTTATTATGATAGCCTTGATGGGCATGCTTCCCATGTCTGGGGCCATGTACATGTACGGTACCACATACAAATTCCAAGATGTTTTAGATCTTCCCATGTACTTTACAGGAACACTTGGACACAAAGGTGTACAATGTCTGTTGTCATGTATGCTATGCTGTCATGTAGTGCCATGTACCATGCTATGCTGTCATGTAGTGCCATGTACCATGCTATGCTGACATGTAGTGCCATGTACCATGCTATGCTGTCATGTAGTGTCATGTACCACCTGTACCAGGCTATGCTGTCATGTAGTGTCATGTACCATCTGTACACAAGCTATGCTGTCATGTAATGTAGTGTACCAATCTATACTGTCATGTAGTGTCATGTACTAAGCTATGCTGTCATATAGTGCCATGTACCAATCTATGCTGTCATGCAGTATCATGTACTAAGTTACATTTGTATGCTGTCATGTAATGTCATGTACAAAGCTATGTTGTAAATTATTCTCTGATATTTTTCTTCATTCAGGCAGTAAATACTAGTGACCAAAGGGGTTTTTGTCACTACTTGTCTAGATAGAAATTTGTAGTGACAAGGTTCCTTCCTAAAGGTCACTTGTCATTTCCTTGGCTGAACAAAGAAAAATATTTGGGAATAATATCAAATTTTTTATGTTCGGAGAGAGGTTTGATTCCAAACATGATATGTCACATTACTTGTATACAATTACAGTGTACTATATTGATAGGACAGAGTATTATTACATTCATCAACAACAGTTTTTGAATTTCTGTCATATGAACAAGCCTCACTGTGTCACTCACTACTTTGTGTACATTGTGCTGTTGCACTCATTTCAATGATGGCATCATATTGATCCAAACGACCTTTGAACTTTGTCCCAGGAGTTATCCCTGACTTGAGGATACAAGTAACGGAACTCAGCAGTGGCAAACCAGCTATAAACATAATTATCATGCTAGTCATGTAGAATTCTATTCAAGTCACATATACATACATGCCTTGATGAATGGGACTGAGTAGAAAACATCTGCTTGTGTCATGAATTCAGCCGTATTGTCATACATTATGTACTTATTGCTAAACATGATTTATGGTACTCGTTTAGTGTAAAAATACCCAATGCAAAGGTATACAGATATGCTCAAGGTACAAGTTCAAGTTACCAGATATAGGGATATTGGTCTTTGTTTTTGTCATTTGTGTTTCGTATGAAAAATGACATATTGTTATACAAATTGAAACATGTCACAACTAAAAACCATGATATCTGTAATATAGCAGTTAAGCAACCTGAATGAATGGTTCAGTGACAATTTTTAGGTGTACCCAACAATAACTGTTGACATTGGAATCATAAAGAATATGCTCATGCATAAAACTCACTATATGGAGATGTTATATTCATTGCACATAATTTATATAAATAAAGAAGTTACATGTATGGAGTCATGATGCCATTGATGGTTAAATTGTTAGAGTGGTCAGCTTAGAATCTGCAAGTTACATGTACAGGTTCAAGCCTCATGGCAGCTGTATGTTTCTGAATGGCTAACGTCCTTGGGCAAGATTTGAACCACGAATACGCCTCAGTCAACCCAGCTGCATAATTGGGGACCTGGTAGGATAGAGTTTGCAATGTGAATGCTTTAATTATATGTGCTTTTAAAGGCTGCAATGGATAATATGTTCCCCAGGGAGTTTAGGAAGTGTAAAGGGCTGTTGTGCTGCTATTGATCCGTGCCAGGGGTGATAATTGTAAAACGCTTTGGGACAGCGCCATATAATTATAAAAAAAATATTATTATTATTATAAATATTATATCAGCTTTATGTAATAATTTAACATTTATGATTTAGACAAGAATAGTGTGAGGTTGGCACAAGTCCCTTTAATATGATCAAGCTATTTCTGACCCTGTAAATAAGTCAACATTATACAATACATGTACATGTAGTGGTCTATATAAGGAATGTAGAAAACTAATACTTCGGTACACAAGTTATTGTCAGCAATTATTTTTCACACTCTTTATCATGATTTATTACCAGATTTTTTGACAAATATAGAACTGACAAGAGAGTATAATATTACAAGGAGTTGTCAGAATTGAAGAATGTTTGCCATACATTTGTAACATGTACATACATAATTCTACACTGACATTTGTAATATGATGATTAATAGGTTTAAAAGTAAGGGGCTAGTTGTACTTTTGTGTCATATTACATCACAACTGTTAGCCAAGTCGTCATGTTCTAATTTTGTTTTCAGTTCATGTGTAACTCCATGGTTGGAGTGATACAGAGAAGCACAGACTGAAAGATTTGTCAGTGCATGATACAGCCTTTTAATCACTCATTTATACTACCGTAGTATGTACATGTAGGCTATGGTGTATAGGAATGCTAACAATGATGAGGAAAGTACAGCACTGCAGTATGGATTGATTTACTTCACAGGGGATTGGTACAAAGTGTGCAAAACATCCTGTCATTATCAAACATATGAGTTTGTGTGTGTGCATTCATGCGAGGGGGGGGGGGGGGTGTCAAGGCATGTGTATGGGGGGGGGGTATTTTTGGTTGTTCTTATATACAAATATGCATAATTGCACTTAATCTATGCACAGCTACACTTAAAGACCAATCAGAAATGTAAATATACAATGCCCAGGGTTCGCCATTATTATAAAAAATGTCTGTTGACTTATTAGCAAAAACCAAGTCTAGTCATAGTCCTCTGGAGACCACAATAAGATAATCTAACATGTCCTCAGTCCAGTAAAGTTGAACATAGCTGACGGCTTCATGAACCAATTACTAGCAATAACCAGACCTAACCTGTGCAAAGTTACATTACACTGTAGAAAAATTAGTGCTAACCAGACCTAACCTGTATAAAGGTCCATTACACTGTAGAAAAATTAGTGCTAACCAGACCTAACCTGTACAAAGGTCCATTACACTGTAGAAAAATTAGTGCTAACCAGACCTAACCTGTACAAAGGTCCATTACACTGTAGAAAAATTAGTGCTAACCAGACCTAACCTGTATAAAGGTCCATTACACTGTAGACAAATTAGTGCTAACCAGACCTAACCTGTACAAAACTACACTGTAAAACCATATGAAGTGTCAACGGCTCATCTGTTCCATCTAATGAGGCAGAAACCAACGTGTGTCATGATGCATTTCACTTGCAAGGCACACTAGCTGTAGATACAGTCGTACATTCCAAATGTCATTTCAATATTTCATTCCACTTCATAAAACTTAGAGGATCTGGTGTACAGGAAATGTTATACTTATTTGTCAGTAACCAAAGTGTTTTATTGCATTCTGCTGTGTTAGTCAAACACACTTTGAGTATGTGATGACAAGAAAGTGTTAGTTCTCTGACCACTTGGAATATGAAAGTGTATACTTAATACTGTATCACAATTTTCATGTTTTATTACGTGGTAAAAATCAATTGACCATCAGTTCTCATATCCAAAGCTATTTATTATGTCAACATTTATCTAACTAAAAGTTCCAATATTTATTTTTTGGAAGATTTCTATTGTAGTTCCTCCTTGACCGATGTTTGGTTGTCAAACCCTGTATTATTGAAAATGTGTGAAGGGAGGTATAGAATTTTAAATAGTTTTCCACAGACATTGAAGGTTATTTTCTGTAAAGTGATATTTGAAGAACAGAAGTACAAATTTCATATGACGTGAATGTACTATACTTGTATTAATTTTGTTAGTAAATTTTTTTAGCCAAACTTTATGGAAAAAATACCGAGTGCCCTAACTACTGTAACATTTTTATTATGATTATCTTTTTTCATGATTCTCAGAAACAACTATAAAATATTTTTATGTGTACACGTACTTCTACTTCAAATATTTTTAAAGAAAATAGATTTTCCAAGAAATGTTTGTGAGCAAATTTTCTGGAACAAAATAGCAAAGACCTAGATACTGAGAAGTACATGTAGACTAGTGGACTGACTGTGTAATACTAAGATACACATTTGTTTTGCAGCTAGGGGGTCAGGGTTAGGATAGGAGTAGCAATTGAAAAAATATGGGGTCGCCGTACACATGCTATCAAACTGTAGTCATTTTAGAATCCAATATGGCCACCAAATACTGTATTAACTGTATGGGAAATAATAGATTGACAATTCTTTGAAAACAAGCCTGTGAAGAACCAAATTTATTTTATTATTTCAAAGGAACCAGGAACAAGCTTTTCTTATGGCAAAGTTTGGAGAGAATCCAAGAACTTTGATTTTCAATGAAATTTGTCCGTGAGGTGTATTTTTTTTTATACCTTAATTTACTCTGAACTATGAAACTAGACAGTAGAGAAGCAGATTTAGTAGAGTAGAAGCTCTTCGGAAAATGAGACACAAACCATAAAAATTAAACGTATACTTGGTTTCAGATTTTATATGGAATATACATACATACATACATACATACATACATACATACATACATACATACATACATACATACATACATACATACATACATACATACATACATACAATGCAATTGGATTTTTAATAACCAGGCACCAAGATGACATCTGGAATCTGTACAATACACAATTTAAAAAATGTGATGTGAGGTGCAAAGACTTCTTGATACTTTTAGACTATGTACAATGTATGGTAGACGATGGAAAACGTTAATGATGGGGAAATCTTCTATAAAGCTGTTAGCTATACATGACTCATACAATTTATATGTAGCCTACGGTACAAACATTCATCTACTAATTTTTGTTTTGAAACCTACATGTCTTACAACATTGATGACATCATACCTAATCAATGAAATAAATGTCAGTTTGCGTCTGTTGATAATGCCAGTGGATGGGGGAAGGGGGGTGCCCTAGACAGGATTTGTCAAGTGTTGCTAGTTTCATAATGATGATAATGATGATTTGGAGAAGACTGGTTGAATATTAAATACGAATTTTGGTCTGTCTTTGGTACAATGGAGGATGGTTATGTCTGGTGTTAGTACCTGCTATACTTTACATGGGGTAGTTGGTTATGAACTGATTCAATAATTGGTTCAAACCAGTTTTAGTATATGTGGGGATGGAAAAACCGATTTGATTTCAAAGTGATTCAAATTCCATGTGGGGACAGAGCTTACATGTATGTTTCCTGGTAGGGAGAACACAATATTGTGTAATGAGTTTCACTTGATCACTGTCACCAGCAGTGTTAGTACTAATAAGAAAGGTTCACAACCCATATCTCATTTCTATCGTAACCCTTAGGTGTTTTTTGTCGGTAATGAAGGAAAAGACATCTGCATTATACTATATGTTGGTGTGCATGCTTCTTTGCTACTGCTGTGTGGGATACAAAAACTGTACTGGTGTTTCCATGCATCGTATCCAAGGAGCAGTGTGCAATCTAGTGAAGCATAATTTTCACCGTGGGTAAAAATATACGTTAATGAAAATTAGGCTTTCGTGTGAGTTACCATATAATAGTACGGGAAGGGGGACTCCATATTGTTGGTGTGTATCACAAGAAATTGTGGTGTGTCAATAGCATATCATATTGGTTTAGAGGGCATACTTGTTGCCACATGGTAAGGGACACAAGAACTGAAACTTTTGGTGGGTCACAAATTGGTATAGAGCACGAGCAGTCACTGTGTTAAATGGGCTTGGAGTAGAGTACGCATTGGTCATCACATGGTATAAAGGGATTGGAGAACACCAAATTTTTAATGGTTGACATGATATTATTTGGCATTGATGGTTTTAGAAATTAGAGAGTGTACCGATGAACACCACATTTTTAGTGGATCAGTCATCACAAGATCGTGTTGGTGTGTTAGTAGATGCTTTAGAGTGTAGACTGACATTGTCAAAGATATACAATGTAAATGGTAAATCATGTTCAAGTTTCCATAAGTTTTATACCCAAATTAAAGTGAAAGATTTGTCATTGTGTACCCTGGTTTAGTTACTCATGTCTTGCAAATGATTAATAGGAGTGCCAACAACAGCAGAAATCTTTCATATTTCAATCTGTAATATATAATATACCATAACCTGATATCATGTAAGACTGTAATAATGAACTATAAACATAGTAGAGTTCTTTTGAAGTACCGGTAGCATGTTTTTTGTTTCAATTTAGGTAAATAATCAGATTCTATCACCTGACATGTATTAAAGTTGTTGGTACAAATATCACCCCATTTTACTACTGGATGAATAAACCATTCACCATAGATTGAGGTCAGAGGTCAACTGAAACGGAAGCCAGTACAGATAATGTACATGTATGTTGACTACACAGTACCATGTCATTGTCACTCATAGACTCTCTCACAGTCCTCGGAGCTTCGCTTTACTAAAATTGACACTAAATGAATTATTTTGTATGTACCGATACCAACTACATAACGTACTCCATGATCGTACTAGAATATCCTTGTACTGTGCGCCCTCATCGACCACATAGAGATATCTGTTCGTTGACGTGTGACTGCGACACTCCTTGTTTTCGCAAAGCCCGGGGCGTTGCAGTCACACGTCAACAAATGGTTATCTCTATCATGGTCGATGAGGGTGCACAGTACAAGGATATTCAAGTACGGTCATTAGGATTGGGTTCCGTCTGTCCGTCCGTGCGTCCGTCCATCCGTCCGTCCGTGCGTCCGTCCGTCCGCAGCCGTTTCTTGGAGATGCCTGGACCGATTTTTTTCAAACTTGGTACAGGGGCAACATGTTATGGCATACATATGCACTTTGTTTTATGATACGATCCAATATGGCCACCTAGCAACCATTTTGTTTGCGAATTTTCCCTGTCTAAAGCCATAACTCAGACATGCTTTAACAGATCTCATTCAAAGTTGGTATTAGGACAGTGTTCTATGACATACATGTGTATATTCATTGTTGTCATGATACGATCCAATATGGCCGCCTAGCAGCCATTTTGTTTGTGAATTTTCATGTCCAAAGCCATAACTCAGACATGCTTGAACAGATCTCATTCAAAGTTGGTATTAGGACAGTGTTCTATGACACACGTGTGCATATCCATTTTCATTGTGATACGATACAATATGGCTGCCTGGTAGCCATTTTATTTGCAAATTTTCATGTCCAAAGCCATAACTCAGACATGCTTGAACAGATCTCATTCAAAGTTGGTATTAGGACAGTGTTCTATGACATACATGTGTATATACATTTTCATTGTGATACGATCCAATATGGCTGCCTGGCAGCCATTTTGTTTGTGAATTTTCCATGTCCAAAGCCATAACTCAGACATGCTTGAACAGATCTCATTCAAAGTTGGTATTAGGACAGTGTTCTATGACATACATGTGCATATCCATTTTCGTCGTGATACAATCCAATATGGCTGCCTGGCAGCCATTTTGTTTGTGAATTTCCCATGTCCAAAGCCATAACTCAGACATGCTTGAACAGATCTCATTCAAAGTTGGTATTAGGACAGTGTTCTATGACATACATGTGTATATACATTTTCATTGTGATACGATCCAATATGGCTGCCTGGCAGCCATTTTGTTTGTGAATTTTCCATGTCCAAAGCCATAACTCAGACATGCTTGAACAGATCTCATTCAAAGTTGGTATTAGGACAGTGTTCTATGACATACATGTGCATATCCATTTTCGTCGTGATACAATCCAATATGGCTGCCTGGCAGCCATTTTGTTTGTGAATTTCCCATGTCCAAAGCCATAACTCAGACATGCTTGAACAGATCTCATTCAAAGTTGGTATTAGGACAGTGTTCTATGACATACATGTGCATATCCATTTTCGTCGTGATACGATCCAATATGGCTGCCTGGCAGCCATTTTGTTTTGTGAATTTTCCATGTCCAAAGCCATAACTCAGACTCCATTTTCGTCGTGATATGATCCCCCATACCCAACCAATCCTTTATTGTTGGAGGCATATTCCATGTCCAACAAGCACACACAACATATCTAAGTCTGTTTGTTTTAGGTTCACAAATGTTGTTGCGTGATCAGAGTAGTGATAATTCCTTAAAACCCAATTATAGCGGGGCCTATGTCATTCTCAATGACTTGTTTACTAGTAGCTGGCATCGGTACATACAAAATAATTTGTTTAGCTTTAATTTTAGTAAAGCGAAGCTCTGAGGACTGTGAGAGTCTATGTGACTAAGTGTTTTGGCCATTCATTTTGAAAATTTGGGAGCCGACACCAACAAACAATAGAAGACAGACTGCATTTGTAAACTTAGTCTAACAACACTTCAATAAATGGTCACTTAAAAACTTGAAATTCAAAAAAACAGCAAAGATATAGGTCTAGGTCATACAAATGTATTTTGCTTTTGATCTGTAAGTACATTGTAGCATGGTGGGGGAGGGAGGGGAGGGTGGGGCACTACAATGCATCTTGAAATACCATAGGAAGGTGAACACGCCGTTGATATAGTTGCTCAGTTCGTCATTTATAGATGATTTTGACTAAGTCTGATTTGTCTCACCAGTACATATACTTGTATATAAAGCAACTCACATATTAGTACATGTAGCTTACTTGGTTACTGTCGTAGTTTCTAAGTTCTATTAATAATCACAGTTCATAATATTGAATGAGTTGGAGATTCTAATGGATATATTTATTATGAGATAGAATTGTAGTAGTATCCATGTAACAATCAAGTGTTACATTTCACACACTCTATATATGACTTGAACAGGTACTTGAGAAATGACTAAAAAATACCAAGTGTAAGAATGTTATTAACATGTATGTCAAATGTCTTAAAATAACTTTAGTACTCATACCAGTGTTGGTATAGTCTGGATACCAACCTAACTAAACCACATGATTGGAGGTATAAATGGTAACAATACTATAGAGGAACTAGACTAGTGTTAGTAGTACTGTACCAGTGTAATTGTGTTATCAATTGAGTTTAAAATTTCAATATATGTTTGTGAATTTTATATATACAGTTTTACATACAATGTTTAGTATATGAAATTTCTTACAAGTTACAGGTACAGTAATGGTGGAATTTATATACTGATAGTTGAATATATTGGGGAGGGGGGGGGGGGGTCTTTTCATCTGAAAATTTGGGATCGATAGCATGGGAAACGTCTTCATGCTTTAGAAATACATACTTCACAGCATCAGAATAAAGGAGGTACAAATGTACTTGTGTGTAGTTGACCAAATGATTGTAACTGGAAATCTCTAACAATGTGTGTGTTTTTGAATTATTCATATTACTTTGTGGAAACTATAGGATGTTCCAGTGGTATGCCTACACTGTAACTATGTAAGGAAATATTGCTTTAGTTTTCACAGTTTGAATCTGTAGTGGGGATGTTATCCGTGGTTATATCGCTTTACAAAACTGGAGTGATATCTGTCAACAAAATTCCTATAAATGGAGAATACTGATCAGTGATATAACTATTGAAAGAAACAGATTCTTTAGTTACTCTCATAAAAACTGTGATAGATTCTGCAAAATTACATTAATTTTGGTAATTTTACGAGGAATAGATCATGGGTCAACCCCATTCAATTTACATTAATCTGAATGACTCGTAGAAGTTATGAGCAGAATCATGATACTGTCTGATTTCACCACATTGGGATCATGTCAGTATGAGGATGTTCATCACAGTCATAAATATTAATACAATGTACATTCCAACTTTGCCTCATTGAGGATCATTGCAGTGAAAGTGTGCTCATCAAAGTTATAAATGTGAATGCATTCTGGTTTCACCACACCATCAGTCAAAATCGCCTCATCAAACTCATAAATATTAATTCATTCTGATTTCACCCCACTCGTCAAAGTTTGCTCCCCAAATGCGTGACTCATTGGGATTTCATGCAATGTTAGATTGCTACATGTAGATTCATGACAGTTGCATGTGGCTCCTTTCACCTCTTACTACAATTTACAAATAAGGCTGTGCACACAACCAGCAATCTACAATACATTTATAACCAAAAGTCTCCAATATTCATGTATTTTCTCAATTTTTACCCCTTTTTAAAAACAAGATCCAGAGACCAAAGTGAATAAATGATGGTTGAAATTTGAATGATTCACAACTAATGTGATTCTTGCTTTGCTAGATTTATTTTGACACATGACTTATTTTCTTTATCTTTGATTTGTTTCAGTTGGAACGAGCACACGATCAGTTTATTGTTCCCTTGGAGACATTTAGAAAGGAACAGATCGGTTCAGCCAAGGTGAGTAACCTCAACTCTGTTTATTCTTAGTCTGTCTACCTATAAAAGATAAATCGATATGTGTGGGTAGGCTATAGTACAGTCACTGTGATCAATGTTTGTTTTTTATAAAATGGTAACTTATGAAATAGATATGACACATCTGTCAACTCTTTGACTTGAATATGTTGTCTTATCAGTTTTATACTTACATACAATCACACAAACACATTTACATGGGTGGGTGGGGGGAGTTTAGCTATAAAGCAAAGTATTGTCATACATACATACATACATACATACATACATACATACATACATACATACATACATACATACATACATACATACATACATACATGCATACATGCATACATACTAGTACATACACACACACACACACACACACACACACACACACACACACACACACACACACACACACACACACACACAAGCACACCTATCTGCCTGCCTGCCTGCCTGCATGCTCATTCCCTGCTGCCCACCTTGCCACACATTAATATTGATAACTATGTGTTTTTACTGTCTGTATTTTTGTAGGAGGGGAAAAAGAAGTTTGACAAACAAACTGAAAAATTCTGTGCACTTACAGAAAAGCATGTAAATTTGTCTTCCAAGAAGAAAGAAACTTCACTACAGGAAGTAAGTTCTCTTTTTCAATCACTCTGTCTTAAGTGTATTCTTTGACCACTGTAATGTCTGATGTGTTACTTCAGTACACTGTTGTGTGTTTAATGTTGTGAAACAAGTTATGTGTGACCGCTAACACCAAACAGATATTGAGTTATGAAATGCCATCCATGTGTGAACAGTTTGGATGGATGGATGGACTGACGGACGACCAGACGCAAATGGACAGATTGGTTGCTTAATTGATTGATGGATCAATTGATTAATTGATTTATTTCATATTTATTATATCATACAAATGGTTGATGAGTTGACACATTTTCACTTTGTTCTTGTTACGTAGGCTGATACAGCATTGGACATTGAAAGGAAGAACTTTCACCAAGCATCTCTAGATTATGTGTTCAGGTTACAAGAAGTCCAAGAGAAGAAAAAATTTGAGTTTGTAGAAACAGTAAGTTAGCAGTACCTCCAGTATTCTCCTATCTGGTAGAAACAGTAAGTTAGCAGTACCTCCAGTATTCACCTAGCTGGTAGAAACAGTAAGTTAGCAGTACATCCAGTATGCACCTAGCTGGTAGAAACAGTAAGTTAGCAGTACCTCCAGTATTCACCTAGCTGGTAGAAACAGTAAGTTAGCAGTACCTCCAGTATTCACCTAGCTGGTAGAAACAGTAAGTTAGCAGTACATCCAGTATGCACCTAGCTGGTAGAAACAGTAAGTTAGCAGTACCTCCAGTATTCTCCTATCTGGTAGAAACAGTAAGTTAGCAGTACCTCCAGTATTCTCCTATCTGGTAGAAACAGTAAGTTAGCAATACCTCCAGTATTCTCCTATCTGGTAGAAACAGTAAGTTAGCAGTACCTCCAGTGTTCACCTAGCTGGTAGAAACAGTAAGTTAGCAGTACCTCCAGTATTCACCTAGCTGGTAGAAACAGTAAGTTAGCAGTACCTCCAGTGTTCACCTAGCTGGTAGAAACAGTAAGTTAGCAGTACCTCCAGTATTCTCCTATCTGGTAGAAACAGTAAGTTAGCAGTACCTCCAGTGTTCACCTAGCTGGTAGAAACAGTAAGTTAGCAGTACCTCCAGTATTCTCCTATCTGGTAGAAACAGTAAGTTAGCAGTACCTCCAGTGTTCACCTAGCTGGTAGAAACAGTAAGTTAGCAGTACCTCCAGTATTCTCCTATCTGGTAGAAACAGTAAGTTAGCAGTACCTCCAGTATTCTCCTATCTGGTAGAAACAGTAAGTTAGCAGTACCTCCAGTATTCTTCTATCAGGGTAAAGATACAGTTGTCTTAAGTGCTCCAAAGTTCAATATGTCAGCTGTCAGATTGTTAAATCGATGCTAAGTTTTTACTTGCCTTTTTCAGGGGTTTTGTGTGTATATTGTTTTTTATTTATTCTGTACAGTTGTGATCTGTAAACTATGTATTCTTTGAGGATTAATAAATGAATAATAACCTCAATGAAATTAGAAAAAAATGTAAAAATATAGCTTGCTGTATACTCTATATAATGTTTCCTTCAAGTTGACATGGGTATTCTGAGACAAATTACCATTTATCAAAGTACGTTTTTGTCTTTTTTCCTACAGTTACTGGGTTTTATGTATGGCTGGTTGACTTTCTACCATCAAGGTATGTCACGTCATAACATTATTACACCGATGTATGGTACACCCATGTATGGGACACCCATGTTTGGGACACCCATGTATGGTATACCCATGTATGGTCGTCTGGGTAACAATGAGTTCTGTATGAATGAATAAACCATAGAACTTATTGGATGCCATGACCTTTGACTCCGATCAGTATTATTAATTCATGCCAAAAGGGAAGTGTATGTTTCTAACTTGAGAAACTGATACCAATGCCTTGTGAAACAAGTGGAAAGTGATACAATTTCAAAGTTTAAATATAGTTGCTATGTTTTATATAGTGTAATCAGAATATGTAAAATGAAAGCTATACTGTACAATACGATACTGTTCTGATGTTGTTGGATAGTGTAGAGATACCATTTCAACCATACTCTTGCCCGTATCCCTACTGTACTTAACAGTATCAGAAGAGCGCCCTCTATTAGCAATTGTTACAGAGATATACTGGTCAAAATGTTGCTCTGTTTACAAGGAAATTGTTAGACAAGTTGTTCTATTCATTGTACAGTACAATAGACCTGTCACATGAATAGTGCCCTCTATCAACAATTATTACAATAGACCTGTCAAATACATTGTTCTGTTCACAATAGACCCATCACATTAACAATGCCCTCTATTAACAATTATTACAATAGACCTGTCAAATTAATTGCTCTGTTTGTAATAAACATATCACAAGAATAGTATCCTATCAACAGTTTTTTACACTAGACCTGTCAAATGAATTGCTCTGTTCACAGTAGAATACAATAGCCCTGTCACATTCATATTATCACCCTCTAGCAGCAAGTGATAGACTCTACATGAATAGCTTTGTCTGTGCAAATTGCTGCAAGAGACTTGTTACATGACAACAGTCTGTATCAGCAATTGGCACAACAATAGACCAACCAAATAAAGAGGGCATGCTCTCAATTGGCTAAACAGACTGTCATGTCAGGGTTTCTATTGATAGTTTGCGTGATAGACTTGTCAAGTAATAACTCCTCTGCTGGCATCAACCTATCGTTGTTTAGTGATAGAAGATGCTAGTTAAAGATTATTGTAATTTCAATTCAGATTTCGATTAATAGATTGTCCCGAAAACTCGGTGTACATTGTTTCTAATACTTCATAGATTGTCTCTACTTAAATACTAAGAGACATGTAGTGTAAACATATTCTGTTCATGTACAAGAAGCCATTGTAGTCACTACTTATTTTCACATTTTTGTTGTCCAGTGAAATCAATGAAAATAAATGTTAAGAAAAAATGTCCAGGTTTACATTTAATTTAGTATGACTGAATATAGAGAACCGTGGGACAGTTTGTTGTAGAGAGATGACATGTATATCAATTCTACGGTTAAAATAAGATATATTATAGAGATGTAATGTGTGTTGTTTTGTATACTTGACAGGTCATGAACTCAGACAAGAATTCAAACCATACATGACGGATCTCCAATTAAAGTTACAAAATGTAAGTATGGTTTTTTTTTAAAGTATTAGTATCTTGATAAATTGTGTTAAAATTGTAAGATTCGTCTTGACAGAAACATTGATAGCCAGGTATATTGATATCATTACATTTTGTACAACAGCGGCAATCAAGGTTCCAGCTTACTGAGATAGGCACAAACTAAAACTTGTTTCAATATGTTGATATATGCTTGTGAAGGAGCATTGGTTTAAATTGTACTCACAGTAGAGGAACGTTTCTGATGACTTCTGTGATCTTGCAGTTTACATTGTGGGTCTTCCAGTGTTTACTTCATCTTGATTATAAGGTTATATGTGCTCCGCAGAAGTCACCACTATCACCCACTTGTGTAATCTACTGTCAATAGTTTCAGTTTGCGTCTATTTAGTAAACAAAACCTCAATTGTCATGGTAATGTTACTGGATATATTCATTAAAATAGCATTGATGAATAGAAGTGATTTAAGTCCCATTGTCAAGGTTTAAATAAAACTTGTGTTTCATCACCAAAGTTTCAGCAATGCATGGTTACCTTCTTCAGTGTCTATAAAAAAATAAAAAAATATTGGACATAAAGTCAGAATTTCTACTACATGTAGTAGAAATTCTGACTTTATGTCCAATATTTTGATTGGTTAGAAGGAAACAAGCACGTCTGTTTCAGTGTTTGCTGTATTGTTAATGAGTGATAAAGTATATGTATATTTTCCAATCAGTGGCAATCTTGTAGTAGCTTCACATCCCCCCACAAGCACAGGCAGGGGTTTGATAATAATGTAACACCTTGTAGTTAACTACCAATAGAGGGCAGTGTTCATTATTTATGTGTATCACTTTTCATTCACAGACTAGGGAGAATTTTAACAGCACAAGGGATGAGACAGAGAGTCTTATGAAGAAAATGCAGGAAGTAAGTATTGAATGAGTAGATTCTTGAAAACTGGCAGGTAGAATGTAGTAATATGTAAAGAGGATTTATGAATATATACCCCTGGTCATGTAGTACATATGTAAATGAACAGTTTCATAGCTATTCAGTTTGTGTACCACCTGTCCACACACACTTTGTATGTAAATGAGTAGTTTTATGTATACTCAGAATCTGTTATACCACCTGGCCACATGTATGTATGGATTTCCTGAATACTTTGTATATGTGCCACCTGGCCACTCCAAGTCAATATATAAATGAACAGTTTTATGAATATGGTTCAGAATGATGTTAGCTTATATAATTCACTGCTTAACATTGATTGACTGAATATTTAAAAGGACTCGTTTTCAATGCCAGGTCAGTGTCTCAACAGTACCAAAGTGTATCAAGTCAACGTTTTCATGAATACAGTCCCCAAAATGCAACTAATTTTCAAAATACAATGACAGATTTTTTTCCTGCATATTCATCATACAGTAGTCCAACATTAGGAGATACAAAATCTGTAATACTCTCTAAAATGGTTTCATAGGTACTCTATGAGCTCTGTGAGTGTGTTACACAGCGGAAGTCATCTAGCGCAATGACCGTCATCTTAATTTGACCCCTATTTATATGCCAGGTAGGCCTTTAAGAAGGCCGTAGTTGTTGTAAGAAGTGTTGTCTGTATAACATGATATGAATGTCGTGTTCTTGTATTCATTGACAGAGACCACAAGAGGGTAAAGCACCAAAGATGTACACAAGACAAGGATATCTCTTCATATTTGAAAAACGTATGTTTTTTCCCCCCTTTAATTATCTAGTTTATTGTGTATGAGCTATTGAATTGTATATTTGTTTGTTTGATTACCCTCACAGCAAGGAGGCATTTCAATTGACTTCCATGAAATTTGTTGTTGTACTCACGATAGAGTGGCATTTCTGATGACTTTCATGATCTTGCAGTGTACATTTTGGGGACTTTCAACTTGTTTATGCTATCTTGATTACAGGGTGATAATATTTGCACAACAGAGGAACCGCTACAATCCACTTGTGTAATATACCACATTGAACAATAATAATTTTAGTTTGTGTCTATCTTATTAAGCCAAAACTTCAATTGACACTTAAAGTCAATACCATATAAGGATGATTGTGGGAGTGATTGATAGTTGTCTAATATGTAGCTATTGGTAAATTGGGTTTGAACAAAGAATGGGGCTATGAAAATTCATAGACATGTAGTTTCATTGATAAGATAACAATAATGTGAGAATCTAGGATTGAATTATTGGAATATAATTAAACAACAAACTGTATAGACTTAAATATGAGTGACCTAGGGAGGGGGGGGGGAACTTTGTCACTATGAGTTGCTAGACGAGTAGTGACAACCCTAGGTCATGGGTATTTTCCAGCTGAATGAAGAAAAATATTGAACAATAACATAATTATACCAGCACAAGTAATATCAAAGAAAAATCGGGGAAAGTAATGACAATTTTGAACGTTTTGACTCATATTTCAAACACAACAGAACCAGTGACGTAGACACGTGTTGTTGTGACATAGATTCACATTGTCGTGATGTAGAACGACCAGAGTATATATTCCATATTTTTTGTTCAAAATGGTTCATGCATAGTGTATAATACATGATTAGACTCAGGAAATCAATTTACGTAAAGTAATTATATTGTGGCTGTGCTATTGTATTTCAGGGGCACTTGGTTCAACTTGGGTCAAACATTACTGTATGTATCAGAAAGATGAAAAAATGTTCATAGTTGTGCCATATAATCAGACAGCTGGAAAAGTGGGTACATCAGAACTGCTTAATATCACCTCCTGTGTCAGGTAAGTTGGCCTTTTCTTAGTTTCTACTCACCATGCTATTTTGTGTGGTGTTTCCTACTTTGTCTGTCTGTCTGGCCATCTGTCTGTGGGTGGGTGGCTGGTTGGCGTTCTGTGTGTGTGTGGGGTGGGGGTGGGAGGTGTGTGTGTATGTGTGTGTGTGTGTGTGTGTGTGTGTGTGTGTGTGTGTGTGTGTGTATGTGTGTATGGACATAAGATGGATAGCCATACATTTGTAAATCTGTCTGCCTTGTTAATTTGCCTTCATCTAACCATCATATGTATGACTGTCAGTCTGCAGGCATGTTTACAAAGACTGCATGTTAGGATACATGAGTTGTGTTCATCAAAGTATGATACAACAGATACTATGTTAGTATGTATTTCTACTCCTTGCTATCAAAGTTACTGCAATATTAGTTACACTACACTTTTGTAGCATAAGTACTGGTAGGCATGAAACTGTTAAGACT
Organism: Glandiceps talaboti; assembly: GCF_964340395.1. NCBI lineage: Eukaryota > Metazoa > Hemichordata > Enteropneusta > Spengelidae > Glandiceps > Glandiceps talaboti. The sequence continues at coordinate 5,012,845 of NC_135556.1, read as the reverse complement.
TTAATAGTGACTTTGACATTGAAATGTGGAATTACAGTTTCTTATTATGTTTTGTATTGCAGGAGGATGGCAGATTCTATTGATAAACGATTCTGCTTTGACATAACAGTGCAGCAAAGGTATGTGATCAATGTTAGGAGTAACCATGGCAATATGTGATCAATGTTAGGAGTAACCATGGCAATATGTGATCAATGTTAGAAGTAACCATGGCAATATGTGACCAATGTTAGGAGTAACCATGGCAATATGTGATCAATGTAAGGAGTAACCATGGCAATATGTGACCAATGTTAGGAGTAACCAGACTTGACTGTCTGGCTTGAAGTAATGTTGACCACAACAGCCTAGATTTCTGATCTTTGAGCTCCATTGTCAGTGACAGCTGAACGAACCTTTGAGTTAGGTTGATTCTCCTTCATTGGTCGTTGTCCTTTGGACCGTATACATGATGAAATTGCTTCCTATCATTGCCTACAGTTGAGCAAAGGTGGAGTTACATACTAGACATGTGTCAGCTGGATTTGAACTTGAAATATTAAACAAAATAACCAAGAGTCTAGGCTATGATCAACTGTTTTCCATCTCTTTCTAAATATTAAGTCAATCTTGTTACATGCTAAGGTATACAACTCCTGAAAGTGTCCTAGAACTGTGTCAAGGTACCCTATCGTCCATCCCAACACTGTATATGTTAGAGACTATAGAACTTGGTGATGTACATATATGTGTACTAAGTGTTGAAGTAAGTACATGTCCATGTTGACAATATCTAATGATTTGTTTATTGTTTAGGCCTGGATCCATAACACTACAAGCTGTCACTGAGGTAGACAGGAAGCTGTGGTTAGAAGCGATGGATGGCAAAGAGCCAGTAAGTATATACTGCCTTCTAGTGTTGATTAATATGCAGTTACACCATGACTAACAATTTGGTGTTCTAAAAGTCAGGTCTTCTGTTTCTAACTAAAACTAGTATAGATTTTTATATTTCTTTGTATGGGGTGGGGGGGGGGGGGTGTTACAAACCGAAGTAAATATTTCATGCTGTAATTTTATATTCTTGTAGACAAAAAGATGATTCAACACAATATATATTTGATATATAATCACAATGATGTATTGCTTGGAAGCTTGTCCTTCCTTTCAAGGTCAGTGACTTGCTAGAGGGCGCTCTTCCCTTGGACAGCAAATTGTGATGCTAGAGGGCGCCCTTTCCTTTACTGTACCACAGTGAATGGTAACGTGATTGCTACTGTTACATATTTATTTTCTCTTTATTCTGTGTTATCATAGATTTACATTGCACCTGGAAGGAATACCAGTTTGGAAGAGAGTAAGTAATTGTTGTCAGTAATGTATTAGACTTGTCTTAGTGTTACAACTATAGTTCTCTGCACCATAGTGGGTGGAGGGTCTATGTCTGCACCAAGCCATATGTATATATACTTCGAGGCTCGGGATAATGTTTTGGCAGCTCTGCTAAAATCTAAGTGGATCGTATATTGACTCAGACACTTGTAATTGGCTACCCTCCTAATTTAAGTCATTAGGTGGCTGTGGTTACATCATAGGTTTACATATAAGATTGATTTAGATTTTTAGAAGAGCTGTTGTGGGGGTACTTTCAAATTCAAAACAGACTGCTGTGACAAGTGACAAGTCATGTAGAAACTTGTACAAATACTGAAACAAAATTTGAACATTAAATGATCACTAAAATGTCATCTTGAATTCAATAAAAGAGTCGGTTGTATGCTTAAACGGTTGTATGTTGCTGAATATCTGATATTATAGCACAAATGAAATTTAGTGAACACATCAAACACAGTTTACTACCAAACATGAGAGACTATACAGTTTCAAGTAGGTGATACAATGTCTCATAATGATTTTACAAATTACACAAACAGTTTTGTGTTTGAATCTCGCATGTTTCATCCGACAGTGATGTTGATTTGTGTTCACAATGAGATAAAATGTAATATTGTATATGCTTGCATGATTTCCGTGGCGGTATTTTATTTTATTTTATTTTATGTAATTTATTACAAAAAACATTGTCTGAGATGTAAAAAACACGCTGCCTAATTGGAATGCTATAGTCACTCTGGTGTGGTAGTACTGGTACATGTACATATCATCACTATATAAAATAATCAATGAAGATATGAAAATAGATAAATGTGTACTTGGCAATTTGTCAGTGAATGGTTATAGCAAACCCTGTAACTGATATTTGTTTTAACATAGTGTTCACTCTCTGCTTTCTTTATAGATTTGTTGAATGACATTGGTTTAAACTTCATCAAAAGGTGTATAGAAGCTATTGAAACCAGGGGTAAGTTAATAAACAGTTGATGGATGCCTGTCATTTTGACATTGATATTACCAGCATCCATGATGGAAATGTACACAAGAGTTTCTGTTCATCTTAAATTCTATAAATGAAGAAGTTGAAATGGACGAAGAGAGTTAATAAACCTGTAGTCAGACTGGGTTAAAATTGTAGGTCAAGGACATGGTTGGTAGTGCAACCTGACAAGTTTTCAGAGAGTTCCAGGTTTTGAGGCCAGCCCTAGTCACTTTTGTCCTTTTCGGTTTACTACAAAACTTGTGAATGTTGGTTTACAGTAATTGCAGTGTTTCATTGAGAATCTACTATTATTGTGACTATCAAAAGTAAAACTGTAAATCATTGTAACATCACATATCAGATTCTCCAATCTGTCCTATTTCTTTTACATCCAATTTATGTTTTAATGAACCATACACATTATGTAAGACAGTGTGTACATTGTGTGACTGCAAGGTGTAGCTTTGTGTAGTTCTGCTCTCCAATACATCAGTAATTCCAAAATAAAGGTTTTAATATTAGCACACTCTCCTACTGTCCGTTACAGGTCTTAATGAGCAGGGCCTGTACAGAGTTGTTGGTGTCAATTCCAAGGTCAACAAATTAACTGGCATGTGTCTAGGTAAGTTTTCTAACCACTTTTTTCCCTAAAAGTTATTGAAAGGAAGGTGTGTTTATGGTACCCACACAACGCTTGGATATGTGACATCACATATCAGGAGACAGCTGAAGTAATGTCAACTGAAAAAGATACACAATTGTAATATCAAAAGTAGACCATCTCTTTCATTAGGTGTGTCAACACATTATATTTATCAGGCTGAAGGAGACTTATTACAACTCATTTTACGTTAGTGTTCTCTGACTCTGTTTGATACAACATGCAGAAACCAATAAGAAACTCAAAAGTCCTAGACTTGAAGACAGCAAGATTGAATGAATATAGTTTCTTGCAACATTTTTAAATATTGCAAAATGAAATGAAATAATGTGCCACTATGCAGACATCAAAACATTGGTGTCTGCATATCTGTGTCTAGTTGGAGTAGGTGTAAGTGGTTTATTTCATTTTGACAAAATGTAACAAGAAATTGCAATCTTGCTATCTCAAAAAGTAGAATGTACAGTTTCTTATTGGTTTCTGTGTGGTTGTATCAAACTGCCAGTGAACAGTAACTTGAATTAGGCAGTAGTTGTAGAAATCATAAGGATATACAGAAGTTGAGAAAACTTAACTGAGGTTCAGAGTGATATATTGTGTGTATGAAATAACAATATGTACATGTAGTAACCTTTTCTTTTTCCCCTTTTTTTGGCAGACAAGAGGAAAGCAGATAAAGTCAATCTGGATGATCCCGGGGAGTGGGAAATCAAAACAATCACCAGTGCACTCAAAAACTATTTTAGGTTAGTACACTATATCATAGCTACATCACAATGGCAAAAAAAATAAAAATTCATGGTATCTTTGTAAGATTCACACACAACACTCCTAAATCCATCAACCACATTTACATTTACATGGACAGGAAAGTGCATCACATTTTCATATTTACATGTAATATTTTTATTGACAGAAATTTACCAGAGCCCTTGATGACATTCAAGTTTCATGAAGAATTCATCACTGCTGCAAAGAAAGAGTCTCGGACACTTCGGATAAATGATATCCATGCACTGGTACATCAAATACCTGAACCTAACTTTGAAATGCTTGATATACTTATAGGACATCTTAGACGGTAAGTGTAGTCTTCCAAATTACAAATGGCAACTTTCTCTCTCAAATTGACCATTAGCTACTTTCTATTGTATCTCAGATTTGCATATCATGTGATTAGGGGATAACCAATAAAGTTCGTTACCCATGATTCATTGGGAACTCAGTGTTACCGTATCATCAGATGGATTACAATAATTCATTTGGATCTGAACATTACCATATAAGGTGATGGGGTGATAGCCAATCAGATGGATTACCCATGATTCATTGGATCTTAATGTTACCATATAAGATAATGAGATCTTAGCCAATTAGATGATTACTTATGATTCATCTTCATTCATTTTGACAGAGTTGCCAGCAATTGTCCGAAGAACTTAATGACAACGGCTAATATTGGTGTGTGTTTTGGTCCAACTTTAATGAGGCCTGAAGAAGAAACAGTGGCAGCCATCATGGAAATCAAATTTTGTAATATAGTTGTTGAAATTCTTATCAATGAATATGAGAAGGTAACTCACCAGATTTTTCTGTCTTCCACTCTCAGCTAGTGTAAATAGTCATTTTTAAAGTGCTGCCTTGACCACAATAGAACTTTCCTAATTTTAAATAGCCACATTTCTAGGGAACTTCTGAAACTGTCCCTTGACTCCCCAGGATTGATGTAAAAATGTTATAACAGACCTGTCCTGCTGATGTACATGGTCACAAGAACTCATAAGATAGACTATCTTTATGTCCATGATATTAATTATTCAACTAATCCCTCCATACCAATATCCCACATTACTCACAGCAGGTCATTACATGTATTCCTGAATATTTTCTTTCATTCAGCTCGGAAAAAATACAAGTGACCTAAAGGGCCTTGTCACAGTGAGTCAAAGATGAGTAGTAAAATACAAGTGACCTAAAGGGCCTTGTCACTACAAGTCAAAGACAAATGGTGACAAACCCTTTTGTCATTATTATTATCAGTAATACCTGCACAAGTTTAATTTGCAAAAAATATTGTAATTCTTGATGTTTTGAACATTGCAACTAGGACACATGTTGTGATGTCAAGTGACTTAGACATAGATCCCGTATTTTCTGTTCAAATGCCAACACATTGGTTTGCACATAATATAATGTATTTTATGTCTTGCTTCAGATCTTTAAGACTGCTCCAGATGGTGTAGAATACAACAAATCCAAGGTCCTAGCACATTCAACGCCACCACCAACAACAACTATTCATCTGACAAGACCACCGAAACCACCAGCGCCCCAACCACCCATACATATACAACAAACCATAACCCAACCACAGGCAAATCAACAACTGCAACCAACACCGACGAGTCAACAACAGACAACTGCCAATCTCAGAAGACTTAATAGACCCAGAGGAGGTATATATAATTCAGGTGATTGTAACTTTGAGCTTTTTTTGCATTTATGTTTTCATGCACATTGTATGATTGGATTTTCACTTGGAATTTATTACTTTGACTACATTAGACAGACATGTCAGTCAGAATGGCTAGAATTGGAAATAGAACTTCAGATGGAAATATTCATCACTGTTAGCACTCTGGTTAAAGGGGAACACCACTGCAGGAAATAGAGACATTTTCATAAACTGTGGGTTCTGGATAGTCAGTTCATGATTTTACATCACCTACAGTTACTTGTGATTTCAGAGAAACATCAAGTTGATCTTGTGCATTTAAGGGTATTTTTGCTGTGGGTTAAGTTGATCATGGAAGTCAGCAGAGTTGCACAATGAATATTTGTGAATCCTGAGTGCTTATTCCCTTCAGTGTAAAATGTCTCATGAATATTCATTGTGCAACCATGAATATATCATTTCTGATGACTCCCATGATGCAATGGCCCATAGCAAAGATACCCGATAATGGCAGAAAATTAACTTGATGTTTCTGTGAAATAACTCTCCAGAACCCATAGGATATGAAAATGCCTTCAGGTTTATTTCTTGGAGTGGCGTTCCCCTTTAAAGGAGTGTTCACGATGACAGAGTTTTCAGTTTGAACTAATTATAATACAGACAATAAAAAGCTACTAACAGCCAATCACAAGAAGCTTTCTAAGTGAAGGCAATAAAATCCACCAACAGCCAATTACAATGAATCTTACAAGCTCTACTAATAAAGGCTATTAACATCCAATCAGGATAAATTCCACTGTGAAATGAAATCTACAGTGCATGTGTGCATGCAAGCTGCATGTAAGGTAAGAATTGCTTTAAAACTGTATTAAATGAAGATATTTTCCTAAACTGGGTTGCAGAGAGTCATTTTATAATTTCACATCACTATACATTTTGAGTATTTGTGAAGTGTACCTTTGAAATATATATCAGCACTTAAGATTTCTTGCCTGACATAGTCATAAATGTCTTTTTATTTCAAGCATACATTTTTTTTAGACCCCAGTAGATTTTTTTGCCTTGCCTTGCCAGCTTCTGCAACAATTTGAGGGCATTGCACATTTGAAAGGGTGCAGGGAGAGAGAAATTGCATTTAAACATACATACGGTGTGAGCAATAAGTTAGAACAGTGGGGTGTTAGGTGGGTTGGGAATCAGTTAGGGTTGGGAATCAGTTAAAGTGGGCTGGCAGTAATTTAGGGTGGGAATAAGTGAAGTGGGTTGAGAGCGAGTTAGGTTGGGTTTTGAGTGAGTTACGGTGGACTGGTAGGAAGTTAGAGTGGTAGTGAGTTAAGTTGGTGAAAGTGTGTTAGAGTGAGTCAGGGGAAGAGTGAGTTGGGAGTTTGTAAGTATGAGTTGGAGTGAGTTAGGGTAGAGTGGTTGATGCATGTTAGCATAGATGTGTTTCATTGGTCTGTTGAGTTTATGCTAGAGTTCTGTACATGTTAAATTACCGACAGCCTGGCTGTATATGTCTTTCTACAGATTCCAACACAGAAGGTCATTACACTGGGAGTAGCAGCAGTAGTTCCGAATCGATAAGTTCAAGGTCATCGTCTACCACGCACTCCTCTACTTCGTCACCCCCTGCCAACAAAAAGAATCATTCCAATCCGGGTAAGAGGTCACTCAAATCTCCACTAAAGAGACTGGGTAAGGGTTATGAGGTCGCCCATTATCAGGCATAGCATGAAAACCTACCAAATATTTACCCATATTCATTCTTAGAGTTTATGTTTACAATTACTTCTGTAAAAACTGCAGTTTGGTGAACCAGTCTGAGAAAGATATACATTTACTCCAGTTAAGGGGTCAGAGTTATGTGAGGGATTGGTTTAGACCCCCTAACAGACCTTATTTGTATCACTGATTATGACTGATCCACTGTACTGCAGTCGTTATGTTTTGTGTAAAGTTTTTGTTTTCTTCCTGCTCAATCAGGAGTACCAGTTTTAAAAACAAACTGCATGTTAAAAAAATGTAGTAATAATCACAGCATGTACCCATAAATCTTTGTCATCAAATTTTAAAGGAACCTAACTCTCCCAAATCACGTTACTCATTCACTTTGTGGAGTTCTTATTATTTGTTAACGTTTTAGTCACATTATAGGTTGATTCTGTGATGTATGTACAGTAACAAGGCAAAATGACTAGTCTCCAATAAATAGACCACTTATGTGAATGTGGTTTTCCCATTATTGAAAACTTTAATTATGTTTTTGAAATGTTTTTGAACTTTAATTATGTTTTGAAATGTTTTTGTTGTGGCAATATGTCAACATCTAAACTATTCTGACTGTCATTTTACCAGTGAATTACCTACATCACAGTAAATCCTATCAGTACTTTGAGTTGTTGGCATGGATTTGAACTGAATTTTTTATTAAGATTTGATATTTGTTTTGAAGATGATGGGATGTTTTTATTTTTGTTTGCATTTATTTTTTATTGTGACATATTTTGGTGTGGTAACATTTCAAGTGTTGTGTTATTTGTCATTATGCTGATACTAGATTGTAGCTCATTGTGATTGTGTAATTGTTGCTCTGTGGCAAAGAACATCAGACATGTTTTTTGTGGCTTGCAATTTTGTCACGAGTGTGCATCGTTTTGTCAAGAAGAGTGCCTGCATATATGTTGTATCGTAAGTTTTGGATGTTGCATCAGTGTTGTCGGGATTAGTCACGAGATTGTATATTACTATATTCATCTCTCTACTTGTCATACACATATGAGTTACATCTGTCATCCAGTCATGATTCAGAATGCCATATTAATATTGATGCTTGCTGCAAAAGTAACTCACTGAATCAGCTACATGGTATCACAGTAGAATTGTAGCATTAATAACATCACGGTGCTTATAAATTATGCTGATGCTTATAAAGGTAGCAGTCTCAACCATAATGTAGTCACTCTGTCTGAGCTATTGCATTGATTTGAATCAGACTTCACTAGCTACCCAACACAACACAACACCCCTCCCAACCCTTTCTACCAATCTCACCAACATGTATGCCTGATCCATAATAGCAGGATCATACCAATGCACATTCAATAAGAGGGTAGCAAGGTCAATTGGGAGGGGGCTGCATTTATCAAGCTTTGTGCTAAGTATAATTTAACACTCTTGTCTGGTAATGTATTCAAGCCATCAGCCAATAAGTGATGCTGTACCAAGAGCTTCTATCTCAATAAGCCAATGGTGGGTGCTGTACTAACAACTTCTGTCTCCTCCCTTATAAATGCACCAGCAAGGAGATCAGTTCCATTGATGCATCATCTCTATGGTAACCAATCATTTGCATATAACTAGACATCTTTCTGTTGTTGTTGTAGTGTCACGTTTTCCTCTCCCTTTGTGTCTTCCTCTGCACAAGTCACTGTAAATGTCTCACACCATGCTAGTAGAAGTACGTGCTTGCATGATATGTCGAGTATAGATTTGTGCTTGCATGCTCTAACTGTGTACCCGTTAACTTCCCACAGTCTATATAGGTGATATAAATATAGTACAACTCCAGTCTTCACCCACCTTACACCGCCAAGGTGAGATCACACAGCCAATTGGTATACTCTTCTATTTTTGCATGCCACCCGTTTTTTAATTTGTCAAGGTTTGCGATGGCTTGCAGTGATGTTTAGATCACTTTTCTGTGTATTTCTAAACATTCCATAACAAAATATAAACTGCTTGTTAATCTTTGTGTAGTATTTCCTGTATACGCATCTCAATGTTCATATGGTGTTTGTTTTTCTCCCCTTCTCTGATTCCTAAATTACAAAACCTTGCACCTTGCAGCACACAAAACAGCGTTCCCCTGTTGACTTACAATGCCACCTTACTCTGCCTGCAAGTTCTGAGAGTTGGCTGGAATATTGGTTCTGTTCCTCTCACAGTTTTTGACTTTGATATACCTAACAATACATCATATTAACACACAAAAAACAGACTATGAGTTTAGTGATGGCAATGGAAGAACTCTTGTAAAAGTGGCAAACAGCAAGGAATTCAAGATACACGTTGTTTGTGGAGATACACAGTGACTGTACATTCAGACTACTAGTACCTGATAGATGTATTTATATACCACCCTGTATCACAACCCATGGCAGCTGTTTGCTCTGACATCAGTGGATGGAAAAAATGATGCAATGAATAACAAACCACAATCACTGCACAGGTCTAATTTTAACATCTTTATTTGCAGAGTTTTCTTGTCTAAATTTGAATATTTGAACCATGTTTTTGTGTGTTTTTTTATGTGTTTCATAACAGCACGATCCAACTCATCTAACAGTTCTACCAGTAGTAGTGTAACAGGTGGACAACCTCTTTCAAGACCCAATCAATTGTAAGTATTATAACCTGATATTACAACCAGATGTGTTTTAGATTGTATCATCATAAATATGTCTTGTGTAATAAACAAAAGTTGATCTTGAACTTTGGGTTGTGGAGAGTAATTTCATGGTTTAAATCACCTACATTACACTTGTTTCCAGAGAAATATCAAGTTGGCAGTGTCCCTCATTTAGGGATCTTACTGTGGGCCACATTGCCTCATGGGTGTCTGCAAAAATGTTTATGCAATGGTTGAACAATGAATATTCATGACTGCTAAGTCAGTGTTTTTGCTAAGGTTTGGGAACCGTGGTAACACAAAGGGAGAAATGAGTACAAGTTGCATGGTTTCCCATATAGTCTACCATAGTTTTGTTTGGGAGCCCTGGTAAAATACTGTAGTAACTGGGAAACCCCGGTAGATTTTACCAGCTTACCACCCACATCAAAAACACTGTAAGTGCGTATTACCTTCAGTGAAAACATCATGAATATTCATTGATCACTTATTGCAGAGTACTTATTTTCATATCATGTTCAACGGTTACCAAAAAAGGTAAAAATTATTACTTCCACCTATTGGGTGTACGCATATGTGCTGCCCTTTGGAGTAGGGTTTTTCGCCCTTTGGTCTAGAATGGGTACTGTCTTTGTAGAGCTAATGAGTCAAAAATGGGGTCCACTTTTCACAATTTTTTATTTTGTTTGGTCTAAAAAGGGGTCCTGGAAGGAACTCCATAATAAATTCTCGACTAGTTCAGAATTTCCATGAATTTTCCCCTGCTAATTCACTGGCTGACATTTTCATATCAATGACTATGAGATAGTATGCACACCCCCTGAAATGCTTGTTCCTAGATATTGCCCCATAATGCATTGTTACATTAACTGTGCATGTGCAACACTGCATTCATCATTCAACATTGATCTAAAATGGGGTCTTCTAAAGAGTTGAACAGTCTAAAACTGGGTATTGGTTTTGGGTCAAAATTGGTCTCAAATGGGGTCTGGGGTTGACAGCATTGGCCACACACCCCTACCATACCTGGCCAGTAGTACCCCCCACCCCCACCCCCTTTTACTGATGGGTAGTAAGTTTTATACGATATTTGTTATTTTCTACACCTGACAGAGATCTACAAGCACAGCAGGGCAAATCTTTGAAAGCAAGCAAAGGTAGAAATTCTTCATCTTCAACCTCTCTATCCTTATCTACAGGTGGAACGCCAACAACGTAAGTTTTATTGGTAAATTTAGTGTCATTTTGTAGAACAGAATGACTTCTACTCTTGACATTGAGATAATATAAAGTCAGATTTGTTGTATGTTGTACAGTTGTCCAATTAAAATGAATACATTGTGTTTTGTTGCCTTGCACTACAGCTGGGTTTGGTTTCACTGCAATCACGCAGGCTCTGTAGAAATGTACCTACCTGAACATGACTTCAGACTCTAAGAATCATTCATACAGTCTCCACGAATAGTGCCCTCTATTGGTAGCATATTGAAATGCATCACAGCAGTTGATGTGCACATTGCACTCTTGAGGCAGTGGTGAAATGGTGAAAGTTTCATGTGTTCTTCTTACACAAGGGATGGGAGACCAGTTAATTCACACATTTCATTTATATCACATCATTTCAATCTATCATATTTTCATTTATGTTCAATGTTTTATTATTTTTCTATGCCATCACAGGCCTGAGTCACCTCTGTGTCAGCTGCCAGTATCCCATAAAAAGTATGTTTTATCATGTTCATTTTATTTTGTATGTTGTTTGTACACTAATACACTTATTATTATTTTGCTTAAAATTTGCTTTTAGTTCTAATCTGTAGCTTTCACCCAGAAATCATTCACTGCAAGTCAACAAACTTATGAACATTATAATCAAGAATACAATTGTAAAATGTCATCCATTGGTTACATATATTTGTAAGAGGTTGTCGTCCTCTGGATCCTTTCATTCATGTTGTTCTCATTACACCTGTTGCTATGGTAAAGAAGATTGTTTACAGCAGGTATAGAAGTGTGACCTCCTTCCCAGTATCACCAAACCCAATCTGACACCGGTCTCAAATTGGAACTAAGATTGAACTGGTCCCTGATTGGGTTTGACAAAACATACCTCAATTCTTCCATGTTTTACTGCAGTCCTGAGTCAAAATGTGTTATTGAATACCACCCATCGCAGAGAAGTTAACACTTTATGTATACTCTTAACAATTAGCTGTTAGCCGCTAAAGATAAGCATTAATAATAAAATGTACTTAACATATTTTTTACACATAAAAATCTTCACATGTATGTCTCCTGCCCCTGTGGTACTACCTGCCAGTTGTCAGTGTATCAACTTATACTGCATTTGTTGGTAATTGTGGCAATCTCAGTGTAGTTTCCTGGCTTGTCATATGTAGCATGTAAAATCAACCAATGTGTAAAACTCCCCAAAATTTCTTACTACCTTGGTAGGTACACACGCTAGCAAAGTTTACTGAGGTAGTATAGTTCATAGAGATGGTGTGTAATTATGTTTTCTGTTCTTTTCAGAACTACGGGTATGTGTGTGAGAACACTGTATGCATGTGAAGCTGAAAATGAGACTGAGCTGTCTTTCCAACCAAATCAAATCATTGTAAATGGTAGGTACTATAAAATACCCTATATGGTGTATACCATATTCCAGGTCTTGGAAAGATCAAAGATTTCATGGTTTGGCCACTAGGAGTGCTGTTCACAAACTTGGGTGGCAGGAAGTGAGGGCCAGATTAGTAGGGCATTGTAGCATAAAGCATGGAGGTATACCATCATTCATAAAGACAGCAGACACAACGTTACCACTCATGCTGTATGTTGTTCCCCACAATACTATTTTATTAGTGACTACTAGTAAAGACATCAAAACATGCCAAACTGCTGTTTTGTAAACACTTGAAATTCTTCCACTCATATTATATTCACTGCTTCATGCATTACCATACTGTCAGTGGTCATGACACCAATTCTAGCCCTCGCCTTTACCAAATCTTGGGCACCCTCTTGTGGTGCTTGCTTTCGAAATGACTGGAATTTCGGTATCCGGAATTATAATATGATGGATTGCTAACTGTCATTTTGTGCATAGAAGTGTGTCTACTATGTGGACTGTATCTCATACTAACTGTAATAAACTAACTAATCACTAAGAATATTGGTACTGATAATATGTGGTCATGCCTCTTACAAAATATCAAAGATCTTTGAAATCACTTGTTGAATAGTCTTGATTTATTCAAAAGTTTTCCCATTTTGTGTGTCTTTCAGTCCATCCATCTAAGGAGCCTGGTTGGTTAGAAGGTACTCTGGAGGGTACACGAAGAACTGGTCTTGTACCAGAAAATTATGTAGAGATCTTACAACAGTAGCAGTCGGTGATTTTTAGTTACATTTAACCCAAATAAACCCATGATACTGTAATGCCGTCAGTGAAACAGAAAACATACAGATAGTGGGACTGACTGAAAACATAGGACTGACTGTGTACACATAGGACTGACTGTACACATAAGACTGACTATGTACACAGGACTGACTACACATACGACTGACTGTGTACACATAGGACTGACTGAAAACATAGGACTGACTGTACACATAGGACTGACTGAAAACATAGGACTGACTGTACACAGGACTGACTGCGAACACAGGACTGACTGAACACATAGGACTGATTAACATAGGACTGACTATGTACACATAAGACTGACTATGTACACAGGACTGACTACACATACGACTGACTGTGTACACATAGGACTGACTGAAAATATAGGACTGACTGAACACATAGGACTGACTGAACACATAGGACTGATTAACATAGGACTGACTATGTACACATAAGACTGACTATGTACACAGGACTGACTACACATACGACTGACTGTGTACACATAGGACTGACTGAAAATATAGGACTGACTGTGTACACATAGGACTGACTGAAAATATAGGACTGACTGTGTACCAGGTTTAGGGAAAAGAATTGTACACGTTTTTTATAAGTTTAACATGTTTTTAGTCTGTGCAAATTGTCTAAACAATTTGACTTAAACAATAGCTAGCAATCTGACGGCTTGTCTTATAAAAAATGATGGGTTTGTGTAGTATTCTACTTGGAGATCACTACAGACATGAATCACACACACAGACTGGTTTATACTACAGTCAAGACAAGTTTTATTGAAAAACAACCGTGTGTTTTGTGAGGAAGCACTGATTGAACGTAAAACTGTATGGTAGTATTGGAAAGCTTGTCTTATTTATCAAATTTAGTCTTTGGGACTCAAGTAAAAAGGATACAGAATAGCAGAAAACCATGAACTTTTTCTTCGTCTTACATGCTAGCTCTTAAATATTTTGAATCAACCAAGCCCTTAATTATTTCCTCAGAAAAATATGCCTGCTGTTGCCACTGTCTTTGATATATAAGGTTCTCTGTTAAACGTGAGAAACTGCATTCATATTTTGTAAGAGATAACTAATTACTGACTGAATTTTTTCAGTTCATAGTGAATGTTTTCCTATAAGTGTAATAGAAATATCATTAGTTTCATGCTACTATCCAGTAGAATTCACCAATTTTGCCTTTTTTTTTAGAAGTGTAATATTGAACCATTTAATGGTGACCTACTTATTGATTATACATAAAAACAAAAGTTTTGTCATCTTCCACCACTGAGGACACTGCTAGAAACATGTTCTTTTAGCTAAATATCTGATTTCATTTCATTTTGGAGTATAGCTCAGCGTATGTGGAATATTCTGCAACTACCACTGTGTGCAGTAAAGTTTTATAATTTAAGAAATGTTGAGTTTAACTGTAGTTTTGATGTAATACGATAACAAACTTGTCAACAGTTTGATATCACATTAACAGTCACCAAGCATACCATAAAACTAATCTGAAATTGACATATTTATTTTGACACATGACAAATTTGTCAGAATGATATTTAAGAATGTATCAAGCACCCTTTATTTTAGCAGACAGCACAAGGGGAAAGTAGACACTACTTTTTTTTAAATAACTGATCTGGCCAGCCATGTGTATTCAGTGTAACAATTCTTGAGACATGTCACAGCTGCTATGTATAGACACTGTATGTCTCACCTTTGTACAAATGAATATGATTGGATTTTTACCCAAAACACCCTTAGCCATTTATTGGAGAGTTCTTGTACTGAAATATTATGTACATGTATTCAGCAAAATAAATTCAGTAGAGAAATGAATATGTTCACAGCATGAATTGCCATAGGTTGAGCATACTGTGAGTGTAATCATATGTAATGTCCATGGATAGATTAATGTCAACATGTCACATATAGTTTCAGTTTGTTTTTCTGTCAATAGCATTTTGCCTTCACCAACACTCACAGTGGTGTTTGCAGATTATTCCACATTATTTCAATTTTCCTATAACCCTAATCTTACAAGCTTGGAGATTTTTACAAACTTGGTGGTTTAGCATATCCTGTCATAATGACATATGAAAACTACTGCGGCCTCTTTTTAAAGCACTGCTCCATGTGTTGTAAAATTGTACAAGTAATGCAGTGTCATTCGTTAAGAAAATGCAGAGAATTTGTTACATACAACCATATTTGTTCACTGTAATGATATGATACTGTATATCTAACCAAACTAGTACTTTTAGATTAAGAACGTGCATACAGTGCAGTGTTTTCAAGGCAGGGGTAATGTTTTTCACCCTTGCATATGTAATGAAGTGATTTGCATAATATACATATGTAATGAAGTCATTTGCATATACCGTATAGTATACTCCTCCAGATCATTTTCTAGGCTCTAAGGTGTATGTAGAATACATGATGTCTTTCACTTAAAACTCTCACAAGCGAGAGAGATGTACATATTCTTATAAATATAGTTAAAATGATATGGCATAGCATTATGTAAATTTACACCATACAAAACAAAACAATGAGTCATTTCGTGTTAAGAATTAGGCTTGTTGCGCTTTGCATGCCAGAGTATACTAAAAAGTAGACCTAATCAAATTTATCATATGCAATAGTTATTGGTAAAAAAAATACTATCATGAAAAATAAAATTCAGTATGTAATATCCATAATTATATGATTCTCAGAGTAATTAAGTAGAATAGGAACAATATGATGTCATAGGGTCAAAGTTCAAAAGGTCAGCAAAGCACATCCAGCTCTTCCCAGTTTTGGACCAAGTGTGTATTTTTTTTTAAAATTCTTTTTATGTGTGTTAAAAATACATAACTAAGCTTTCTGACATTTTTTTCAGATTGTGAGAAATGTATAATAGTTTTAGTAAGTGGATATTTTAAGATATTAGCCATAAAGACACTTTGTTGGCACAAAAGTTGGGTGTAGATTATAGATGCCAATACCAATGAAAACAGCTACAGTATATGCACACCTCATGCTTCTGTTTGAGATAAGTGCAGCTTGTGTTGGGGTGATAGCAAACAAACCACCTTGTATGTATATTCTCTCTTACAAAGAGAGAACTAGAATTAATGTGTATTAAAATGAGATTTACTCATGATTTTGTTTTCAACTGTGTAATTTCACGTAGGGCATTTCAATTTTGCACATGTTTTACATATGGCCAGTGTCCTGTGTTTGTCACTAAGCCAGATACAATTGTGGTGCCCCTAGATTTGACAAAGTTTTACACACACAAACTAAAACTAAAACTGTTATTGTAGCATGTAGTAGATATTACATACATGGGTGATTGGTGATGCAGAGTGTAAACATTGGAAGTCCCTGAAACCATACACTGGAAATCTACACAAATAAATCATTCCATGGGTTGTCCATAGACCCTCCACGTGGATAGAGGGTCCATGGGTTGTCCCATTGACTGAACCATTCTATCATTGAGTGTAATTATATCAATGTCCAATGATAGGTTAATGTCAATATGTCACTATCATAGTTTTACTTTGTTTCTGACTAAAGTGATCTCACACAAAATAATATGCTGCATCCATGCACTCCTTGAAAGCCACAGAGTGATTATGAGTGTATGAACTATGAGACAGCATGGACTCTAACTCAGAATGATGAACTCTGACACAATAAACACGAACACAGAATAAACTCTGACACTGAATGATGAACTTTGACACCGTGAACTGTGACCTGAATGATAAACAATGTAAATGTAACTAGTTATGGAGTTTATCACAGTAGAACTGATCTCCCGAGAGGTGGTGTGGGTCATGTATAGCGCCCTCTATAAGCATGCTGGAAAATATTGTGTGTATTAAAGCTGCCTTGATTTTGATTGTTTTCACATTATTACTAATACCATTGAAAAGATCATATCCTACTTTAACTGACATTGTTTTGCATTGACAAGATGTAGTTACAGTTTGATGATCAAGAAAGCTGCTGTTACCATTCATCTGCCTACATTCAGTAAGTGTATGGCTGACTGTTGGTTCAGGCAATAACATGTCACTACCTAGTTTTGAATATAGACTTTTGTTGCTGACAAGCCAATGTCAGTAGACACTCAAATAAAATAATTACAGAAAGATGAAAATGGCTGTACAAATGAGTGTTAGCATGATGTTCTCACAGTAAGTGCCTGAGCTGGTATAAGATATCCTGTCCCATCATGCTTTGTAGCATGCCCCCACACCACCAGATTTAAATCATCAGTGTTCTTCCTGAGTAAAGTAGAAATGGCACAGAGTCATCTTGCAATTGCTCAGCACCATCTTGACATAATGAAAATCCTACCCCCAAACCATTAAATTGCATAACAAAATAATATAAAAACAGCCACCACAACCATACTGCTCCTTGTGAAAGTATTCTATGGTGAACAGAAACAATATCAAAACTGCTACCAAACCATGATTCTGTCGTCCTGGTGTGTGATCAGCAAACTGTGAAAGAAAAATATGGTTACTGAACAGGATTGACACACTGTAGTGAACTAGATCTCCTTTGGTAAATCACACCTTGGTGTGGAGTAACTACCAGGCAGTGTAAAACATCATCATCTCTCAGTGGTGTTAATAACTATCATTCAGTGCAAACAAACATACAGATTGTGTATGTTTATATATTGTTGATACTACAGTGGCAGTTGGGGTTTCAGTTAATACTAAGATAGACACAAACTAAAACTACTGTGGTTGAATGTGGTAGATTTCACAAGTGGGTGATTTATGATAGCAGTGCCCACTGTTGTTTGGGGATATAATCACCCTGTAATCAAGATAGTGTAAATATTGGAAGTCACCAAAATGTACCTTGCAAGATCATGGAATTATAAGAAATGCCACCCTACTTTGTACAAATAAACCAATGTCTATGTAGTAGCTTATATCAATGTGTGACAACAACATTTTTAGTTTGAGTCTGTCATAGTTTGATGAAACCCTGATTGCCACTGTTGTAGCAGTAAGAATAACTTTGTTATAACAAAGAGTCGTAACCTTGATATCATTCTTGGGATTTATATTACCAACCCAATAGGATACCCTCCTATCAAATCAATCTCCTGTATTGGTAACATTTACTAGTTTTTGTACTAAAAGAATCTCATTGTAAAAACATCAAAACCTTTATATGTAACATGTTCAATCCTTCTGATTAGATGAATTGCCTGTCTACTAGTCATTGATGGTATTGTGTTCACTGGCTTGATGTCCATGTGTAAACATTGCATAACAGTTCTTGTAATTATATTAATTACCTGCCTACTAGTCATAATGTTTACACTGGCTTGATGTCAGTATGTAAACAGTCATGAAAGAGGTACTATGCACCTTGTACTTGCCGTAAACAAATTGTAAATATGTGGGCTGCTGCTAGAGTCTGACCAAAAGGTGATCATTCCAGTCACAGCAAGTAAAATACCATAAATAAGTTGAAAATTATAATGGAAAAGTCCAAAAAAAAAATCGTTCTAGCTACAGTTACTTGACGTCTGTTGGTAATATATACATTACTAGTAGTATTGTTGATTGCTGCCATGTGATGATACAATGTGATGATTTCTCACAGCAACATGTGTCAACATTTCAAGTTTTATTCACTGCGCTATCTTGACGGTGTATTGATGCAAGGAACTTACATATACCAGTTATTGACCGGCAGTGGTCTCTATAGCTTCACTGGACTGGTAGGCATCTCTGACATGGGATATAGAGTGTAGATGTATTACCAATATGAGTATCAATAGAGAGGTACGAAGTATTTGTCAAATAATCTCAGACAGCATGTAATGAATAGGCCATTCCAGACTGTAAACACGAAATTGAGAATACAGCGCCCTCGCTCAAATTGGGGTTATCTTCACCTCATAGTACCATTTCTTAAGAGCTTTGTCCCTTAGTATTCTGTAGAAGTATAAATCAGGAATGTTTTTCATATTGTTCAGACATCAAGGAAAGTGCTCTATGATTAACTGAGTAACCTATACCATGTATACCCCCAAGGTACACTCAGACAGGAAGTAGAGCACCACATGGCAAATTTTGGAAAGGCCTATTCACTTCACATCAATTCACCCAAAACATTCAATTGTATGGAAATTAGAGATAACACACCATTACAGATAGAAATCAAGATTTTTGTCACAACCAATAATATTTGCCAAATATACCTAGCTATAAATATCCTCCTTTTTTTAAAACTTTGTCAAATACAGGCTTAACTTTAGATGGTGTATATATCTACTGATAATATACAATATTACCATTACTGAGTGTATCTATAGTAACAGTCTTATTACAATGCTGCTAGGATATCGACTCAGAATACTGAGATAGATTTCAGCATTACTATGTGAACATACAGAAAATAAATAAAAGTCATAAATATATGTTATAATGTGTTGGCTGTATTTTTGTCATATCTCAAAGGTTATGTTGCCATGGGAAGGGTGTGTGCAATGGTATGCGCTGCCCAAATGGACCACTTTTTCGTTCAATAGTTTTCAGTCATGGCAAATTAAATAAGTCTTGCCGTCGATGTGTGTGTGTGAACAATCCGTTCAAGAATTACTTGTGCATGTGAATGTTAAAAGTGACATTCAGTTAATGTATGACAGAATGAACATGTCTGAAATGGGATGGTGGCAATCACTCCCAGAACAACAAAATCAAAAACAAATGACAGAAAGCAAAGAAAATGGAGGTAAATAAAGAAATTGATCAGATTTTAATCAGTCTGGATGACCACACAACTGAAATATTGATGTAAACAAAGTTAGTCTTAGAATTAGTCTCATATTCAATAAATCACGGCACCAGACAAAAGCAGTCAAACAAGAAATAATAAAGACCAGGTTACAGGATATGTTCCTCTTTCACACTCACTTGATGGGAGAGGGGGTGTCTTGGCAAGTTGAAAAAATTACTTGAAAATTGGAGATAACCCCTGCCACCTAGACATTTGAGAGAGGTCAAAATTTAGTTGACATGTTTGTTGGTAGATGTACTACTCCAATGATGTATTTGTATTGCTGATGTTAAACAAAGATTTTAATCTGATTTGAAAGTCTGTAGAAGTAATATTTTACTGTGGATGTGAAGTAAGACATTTCCTGTAGTCCCCCTATGCTATCATTTCTCTGTCTGTCTACTTTTGTTGCTATCATCTAATCTTCCATATATAAGACAATACGAGACTGAATCTGAGGCTCAATATGAAACTAGCCCTATACTGTTCACCAATGTGAATCTGATATTGAATCTGAAACTAACTTTATACTCACAAACAATCACCATACATTCAAATATCATCAAAACCAAGCTTCTTTGCAGCAAGGGTAAAACATGTTCCCCTATTTTTGGTGAGAATGAAATAATACTCTAAGTGGTAGAGTAATGCCAGTCATCACACACAGCTCTTCAGGTATTAAAACCTTTATTTTCATTTGTAACGGTCAAAAGCTGCACCAAAGAGAAAAAAATACAATAATCTGTCAAAAACAAGAAAGTTGTTTACTAATTACTACAATACCGCATCAACATTATAAATACTTCTCTCGTCAAAACATGACAAAAGATTTTAAAATAATAGTGAAACTAAACAAATAAAAACACAGTATTCTCATGAAAAGTAAAAATTTACACCGCACTGTTTGTCTCATTTACATACTCATCAGCTTTGCATAATGAATAATTTCCATAGAACATAACCCAATGACGAGTGAGTGCAAGTGTGGCACACTGGGGGTGGGGGGTTTACACACCACACATTTCACCCATGTATCAACTCATGTAACAAGTACTTGTGGTGTTCTCCGTGTTCGTATTTTCATAAGCAAAGCAAATTAAAATGCAGCAGAAAACATTGCAAGTATGAGTACCCACAGCAGTCACATATCATTGGTTTTTGTTATCAATAATATTTATTATCATATGGCCTGAGTTTATGTTATTTATTTTGACAACATCTGATATCACTCTGACTGTGATATCATGGAGATATTCTAACCCAAATAAAATACATACATTTTCACTTTATCAAAGTGTATATTTATCTGAACATTCCAACATATCGATATCATTAAAATAAATATAAAATATTATAAAATATTACATTTATCTTAGTAAATACCTACTGTAGGTTGACAATAGGCCTAACAAAAGTACAAAATTAAGACACAAAGTGTATAAAGGTCTGGTAAAATATACAATAGGTTTGGCCATAGTCATTTTAATGGTTATTGCCACAGAGTTTGGTCTTCCCCTTTAGTCTACCCAGGTTCAAATTTGTGTGACTGGCCACAGTAGCACCACCAATAGCTACTAAAGATTGCAATATTATCAACTGTTCTGTGAATTAGAGAGAATTACATGGATTGATTCTCATTGTCTGCCTTTATTACCTGTAGTTATTCAGATTTTACCTGTGATTCCATTTTGTTGTTGATTTATATTGGTGCAAAAAGTGTATCAAGTACATAAGTCTAGGAGCCAAAATACTTCTATTCACAGTACGCTGTATGTATATAAATATGTGTATCTTGACAAAGTTTTCATCACAAATATCTTTCTATGACTTACACAAGGATTACTCTTCACAATGACAAAGCCACTGTGAGAATATTAGTTCATATAAGTATGGTATATGCTAATTTATTTCCAACCATACTAGGTAGTACTCAGAATTAGAAAATGATGCTTTGTTTCAAGTGTAATGGTTTCAATTGTACATTGATAACTCTCACAGATAAGTATCCTGATACATGATGAACTGTGTCCATGTCTGAGAAAGCAACAGCATCACCAGTTTATGTGGTCACAATGCAATGACATCATTAGTTTATGTACATCAGTTTGTATAATAATAGCATAGTGACATCATTAGTTTATGTTGTCACAATGTAGCAACATCATTGTTTTGTGTACATATAGTATATGACATCATTGGTTTATGTACCCACAGTATATGACATCATTGGTTTATGTACCCATAGTATATGACATCATAACCCTGTATAACAATAGTCACAAAGTGACAGCACCAGTTTATCATACTATAGTGAAAAGATAAAACTGTTCCTGGTAAAAAAAAATATATATATCATTACATACTGTCCTTACCCAAATTGTCAACAATATAACATTAGTATTAATTGGGAATATGCTACTGTTATCTTATATGGGAATAAAGGGGAATATTACCTGTATCACCTGCTAGGTATCATACCCTATAAAAATACTTAGGGTTGTAAACAAATGGAAAAAATCCCCCTAACTGAAGTAATACTATTTGTATAAAAATCTAACTTGATTTATGGTCAAATTACATTCAACGTTTTTCTTCCTTGATTTGTGCTCTTATAAAAAATATGAAATCGTGATAATCATACTCATTATGATGCATATGATGTTACTGATAACGATTTAAACATGTCAATGACACTTTTCAGATATTACAAGTCGGAACACTAAATGCAAATGACTTTTTTGTAACCGTGTTTTAACAAATTTTAAAAAGTAATGAAATTTGTGGCAAAGACACGACGAGCACAGCAACTGCCCAAGCTCAATATTCTAGTTTTTTTCACAAATTGAAAACCAATCTATCAAAGAACAGTGTTTATGTTAAAGCTATATCTTAAAACATTTCCAAAACATCACACCTATTTGCATAATATTAATATGCAATACATTTGTGATCAAATTTGCATACAGTTTACATGTAATTTGCAATTAACATACCAGATTTAATTTGAATACATTTACATTTAATTTGTATATATTTTACATACCGGTAATATGCACACATTTCAAATCTAATTTGCATACTTCGATCTAATTTGTTTTCATTTTGCATTTTTCTGTCTACAATAGATCCTTTACATACATTTACATCTAATTTGCATACACGCTGCATCTAATTTGTAACCATTATAGAACTAATTTGCATACAGGTTAGATTTAAATATGCTTACAAAACCATATCAACATATCCTGTAACTTTTAAGTACATGAGTGTACATGACTACAAAACATTAGCTGTGCTGTTTATCATTGAAACCATTTTACAAGATCATCTTTATTTTAAACTCTATCACATACAAGACGTCTGATCAACACTAACTTATCTACATATCCATACCTCAAATACTGAGGCCGTAGTTTTAGTTTCACAAAGTTTTTGTATACATCTAATTTTCATATCAAAACATCAGATACATCAAAGATTTACACAAAACACAGTTTTGAAGAAAACCACAACATAAATGTACTCTTATAAAAAATATGCATTGAACACGTACAAATACATAAAAATTAAAAAAACAAAAACATTACAAGGTGATTATAGAATTCTAAAGATATTTAATTCCCTGACATCAGTATACCAAGTTGATATATTCCAAGTCATCTGATTGGACATTTTACTCTGTCTTTATTTATTGGCAATGGTTTGTATGACCAACAGTTTTAATAACATGAGAAAACAAGATACAAATTCTTACCCTCTTCAAAGACATTTGAAAACAAAATATTGTGTTTTTGTGGATCTACATAACAAATTGGCTAGTACCTTTTGACTTTTGAAATGACTCAAATGACAATATCTGATATCATGTATCATTAAATACCATTTACTGAGTTTTTGTTTGAGGCCAGAATGAAAGGTCAACTCACAGAAGCCACTATTTGACTTAGTGTGGTTATTTCTATGAATCTGGGCTCCACTTATACTGCTAGCTTGACCAAGGCATAATCAAATCTTGCCCAATGAATTTAGCCATGCAGTAACACATGGCAGTAGCAATGATACATCACAAGACAGAACTTAAAATTTGACTCAGCATTGATACCCATAATATGTTTCAGATTATGGATAATATGACACTACATAGACCACACAATTTAATTTGCATTGTATGTTTTCACACAATGGGATAATACATTTGTAGAACACGAAATGGCATCATAAATTGATCTTTGAATCAATAGAAAACCAAATGGACCCCACAATTTACTTCGCATGTATGTTTCACAAGATGGACAGTACTACACCAAATGATCCCCATAATTCAATTTGCATTGTATGTTTCACATCATGAACAATGCAACATGAAATGGACCCTACAATTAACTTTGCATTGTATGTTTCACATGATGGACAATAGATTTATAGGACACAAAATGGACCCATAAATTCAACTTTGCATTGTATGTTTCACAAAATGGACAATACACAACATCAAATAGACCTACAACTCAACTTTGAATTGTATGTTTCACATGATGGGACAATACAACATGAAATGTACCCCATATTTACTTTGCATTGTATGTTTCACACCATGGGACTGTCACAATAGAACACCAAATGGACCCAATAAATATACCTTTGAATTGTATGTTTCACACTATGGACAATATAGTAAACCCATATTCAAGTTTACACTGACTGATGCCCACTGACTATAGCCATTTAGAGGCATAGTAGAGTAAAACCAATAGAGATGTTGACACATTATTGCTGATGTTATACTATAGCAAGTATTCCTTTTGACACTTTTGTTGCAATTCTTCCTCTAGGCTTTTAACTGTCACATCACTGTTACCAAAATGACTTTCTTTCATATCAAAAAGTTCTTCTCCTTCTCCTTCATATTCTGGTTCTTCATAATCCTCAAGTTCCTTTGATCTACAATGAAAAACAAAACAAACATGGTGAATGGTTGCTTTTGGTATTGTGTGGGTGGGTGGGGGGTTCACCTTAATGGAGTAGTTCATGGGAATTGGTTATTTAAATCATTCAATCTCACAGTGCAACACATGCATGTAAGTACCTACTCCATCTACCACTAAGTTCCAATGTACTCTATATCAATTTGCTTCACTACTTTGCACCTTAGAGCACTCCTCTACCTGTCATCTTTGTATATTTATTTTCCAGTGTTTTGTTCTAGTTGGTATGTAACTTTTGTTGTAGCATTAAATGCCTGTGAAACTCACTCAGTAATAAGAGTATATATTAGTTTCTTCAAATTTGGTTTATGTAAATTCTTCAAAAACTTACAAGGAGAAGGAATGACACGTTAGGAGTACACAATTGTTTGTTGTTATTAAAGTTTATTTCAGTTGACCTTGGGTGGTTAAAATACCAAGTACAGGTGCTGTCCCCTTATATGCCTTTTTGTAGTGTGTGGGTGTATATGCGCGCGCGCGCGTGTGTGTGTGTGTGCGTGCGTGTGTGTGTTTTGTGTGTGTGTATGTATGTATGTATGTATGCGTGTGTGTATGTATATGTGTGTATATGTGTGTTTACATGTATGTATGTATGTATGTATGTATGTATGTATGTATGTATGTATGTATGTGTGTGTGTGTGTGTGTGTATGTGTGTATGTATGTATGTATGTACATACGTACGTACGTACGTCATACGTACGTACGTATGTATGTATGTATGCATGGGTGTGCATGCATGTGGGCACTCATATGTGTGCTCATGCCAATGTGTGTCAGGGCTCGAAATTCGCGGTAGCCCCGCGTCCACAGACTACCAATGTCTGTCTCTGGGCTACCAAATTATGTGAGTGGTAGCCCAATTGGGCTACTAAGTTTTGAATGAAACTGTGACACCCTGACTCCGACACCTTCCCGGGCCGGGGGCCTCCGAGGTCGCAGTCCTGTGGGACGTGTTCTCGCCAAAATTAGCGTCAAAATCAGTGCGTCTTTCCAAATTTGCATCCACACTACATGTATATCAAATGTACACGAAATACATGTACACTGTACACGTCATTCTTCCGTTCATCGTATACACAGCTTGTACTTCCAAAATGTCACAACAAAACATTTATATGCAACAATATTCTGTATAGCGATTTAATGTTATCTTTCTGTACTTTCAATTTCCCATGGTTATCACTCTCTGGAAATCTGCTCTCCGGCCCGGGCCCTTCCGGTTCTTCTCGGAGTCGGGGTACAGTACACTCTCGGTACAGCACTGCTGCAGTAACTAAATTCCATAACATGAATGACAGCTTTAACTTTCAACTTGACAGAGACACAGTTGTAATGGTGTTTGATAAAAGTTTATGCTGATGAGAACTGTTAACTTGGTATACACCTACAGATTCGTTTATTCTTGAACGATGCCTAAAACATTCCGTGTGTAAACCACGCTCACGCAACCCCTGAGAGCATGCAGTGGTGAATGGTAAATTCACGTAATGTATTCGATCTAGTAGTAGTAGCAAAGCTCAAAAGAAAGTTGAAGTTTTAGTGAGAATGAAATGGTGACATGATGATTTGAATTTATCTTAGTGAAGTTTTCAGCATGGACCGTCTGCTGCATGATGTGGTCTTAGACTCTGTTTGATTATCTCTTCGCCCATGAATGGAAGGGGCTTTGCCGTAATGGCCGTCATGTATTAATACAAATCCTGTCTAACCCGTCTGTTAATAAGTAACCAATCACGTGAATAGATAATGATAACAGCACATAGTTTCTAAACTACCCAAGACGTAGTCTCCACATCAGGAAATTGCCATGGGGCTTATGAAACTGTTTATACGTTTTCCATACGTTGAATCATATTCAAATTTTACAGGTCTCACTGCACCAAGAGATTTAGATAATAGTTACAACTACGAATTGCGACTACATGTTTTTTCTTCATTGCAATGATAACCGTACGTTGTAAATGACACGGCCCCAGAGACACATACATGCAAAAAATTGTGTCCCCAATGTCAAATATGGCATGAAATACACACAAATAACGTGTTAACGTGACTCTTAAGTTATTCAAACAATCATCGAAATCAATACATCATATAGTTACATATATACACAGACACCATTAATTTAGGAATGCATGCATATGGGCTACCAGTCATTGCTCTCAGGCTACCAAATTTAAAAGATGGTAGCCCACCCGGGCTACCAAGAAAAAAAACGAATTTCGAGCCCTGTGTGTACATGTGTTTTCTGTGTCTATATGTATAGGATGAGCGTGTGGATAGGTGATCATAGTTCTTACCTCAAAAACGTTGCTAAAAGTTTTGGGTTGATTCGTTGTTCTCTGATGTCTGGATTAAAACATCTGTAGATTTCACTGACAATGATTCCTAGTATGACTGTGATTAACCATGAAAATGTACAATACCACATAAAGGAGAGCTGTCAGATAGAAATAAAATACACCATGTAAAATATACACAAAGTAATGTCTTACACATAGTTATAACATGAACAGTGTTAAAAACATGGTATTAATGTACACATAGTAAAACAAGGGTGTTCATTGTTCTAATGTTCGATTGTTGAAATGAAACTCAAGGAGTACATTTCTTGAGTTATAATTGGGTGATGGCTGTATGTATTTAGGTGTATGAAATCTGAATTATCAATATGACGGCTGATTGTGAATAGCCCTAACAATGTATACTGATTGCAGTGATGGGTTGAAAAGTTGAAAAGTCAAGGGTGTGTTAACAGACTTCTTGTCACATTATCAAATATCTTGCACTGGTTAATCAAAAGACCTAAGGTTACATGCATACAAGTATACATTGATATAATGTGATAAAAATTCATTCCCTGTAGAATTCTCTCACCAGAAGTTAATTTCATTAATCAACTAAAATATCAGACACGCCAAATATTTTGATGGCTGACAACCATCTTCTTCAATTCCAGCTTGTAACTTTAAGTTTAATGTTGTAACCCTTTTGGGGGTCATAGCCAAAGATGGCTGCCAGTCATTAAAGGTATTAGCTATTTTTACAGTCGGAACGCAGGTACGCGATTTGACCGTTAAATGCACTTGCGCAGGTTTTTCGCGCATGTTTACTACAGTCACAAGATGGCCTGGACCGGGGTCAGACCGGTGAGTACTATCACTTTAGCATCCGTCCGTATTTGAGACATCCTGCATTTGTCATGTTTGTGTACTTGCTACATTTTTACATCGATAAATTCTCATGGGTGTTATGTAGATATTTTGTAAATCTAGATCGATCTTGATGTTTTGAATGCAATCCTACGAAAAGTTTTGTCGCCATTTACGCAAATCAAATCCGTAATTATCGGGTCGATATTTTGCGTTAACAAATGCGTCCTAAAAACAACTATGACATGCCATATATCCGGGTACACTTTTGGGTTGTTTGTTATGCAATTTGTGAAATTTCGCTTTGGTTCACGACCTTTCCAATGGTTTACAGTGATTTGGAAATTCCGTGTTGAAAGTGTGAGATGACCCGGCATGTGGAGATGCACAGTGTAAAACGAAGTCGTTCGATTATCGAATTTTCAATTTAATCATTAGAGAAATTGTATATTGTTCATCATATTTTTAATTATGCTGTTTCTGCCTATAAACAAGACCGTCACACATCGAATGTGATGCAAGTTCTCCTATTTATAAATTTTAGTGGCATTTGCTAACCACAACAATATTGTTACTGTGTATCATGTGTTGGAATGATTTCCTGCTAAAATTATCCATTATCAGTAATTTCCCCGCCATTTCCGATCATCGATTAATTTCCATATTTAGCGATTATGTAACAATGATGTTGACTCTCAGGGGTAACAACATAGTTGTAAAATCTGACATGTCTCCATCTTTCTTTTTTTTTCCCTAGAATAATGGTTAAATGATTCGATTTCACATTTACTAACATGCCACTTCATTAAAGTGTGTGGCCCAAACTTTAGTATAGTATCACATGGTATCAGTGATGTTTTTATAAAGGGTTATGACTGATATGACACACTGCTGTTGATCATCTATGGAGAACAATAGGTATTGTTATATTTTAACTTGTCTACATTCTCTGGTTTAATTTATTTACTCACTTGACTGATATTGATTAACTTTATTTACGATGATTTTTCAAACTTAAATGGGAATTAATTTACAGTATTAAAACAGAAGAATCTATTATGAGTGATTAATAGTTTCAATCATTATACTTTTTCGTATCTAGTTTTTGTTTTTCATTTTTTTTCAATGTTATTTCCTACTTAGAGCAAGCATTTTATTTTACCAAAATATTAATCCATGATTGTGATACACCTAATATCTGTGTTGGATTTACTGTCATTACGTGTATGAGGTATTCGGATTTAGGGGTAGCTAAGGGTAGGTACAGTACCGGTAGTAACAATGTAAGAAACACTTGTAATTTTAGTTTCCCCAAGGTAAAACTTTTGAGAATGGCATTTAATGCCATGAAATGAAATATATTTTAATATGCAATTTTAATACTGTTGTGTTACTTGTTAAGGTATACTGTATGGACTTGTAAAATTATAAGGTTTTCGGTTTACAGAGAGAGCCACATCCAGCCCTCTGGCTTATGGGACATGAAGTACATGTATATAAAATAAATAAACTAAAGATCACATATGTCTTAGTTGTAAATGGTGTTATTCCCTGCAATTTAAGGTCTCATGTAGAAAGTTTGTAGTATTTATTTTATTTTTATTTTATTATATATTTTTTTTCTGTGCGAGTGTCTAGTTCAGGTTTTCCATTGTTTTCAAAATTGTCTGTGTTGTTTATTTATTCCTATCAGATGAAAAGCCATTACAGATTGGAAGAGCATTTTTGGAATGTCTTTTTAAGTTGGTGGCAGTTTACGCACCCACTATTTCTCATCAGACTTCACAGTTTTGCGATTTTATTATTTTTTTCTCTAATACGTAAAAAAAAAAATTTAGTTTAGGGTCGGGTAATCAGAACCAAACAATTATTTTTTTAGGCCTAATGAGGTGTCAGAGTCTGAGATGTTGCTTTACTGTAAATGTAATTATAAACATCAATTAGTAGTTCAATGTCAACATGTTAAAATTATAGTTATTACTTTCTGCTGTATTCGTAGTATGTTTAAACTAGTGATACTGCCAATGTACCGCATATTATTGGAAGCCACTTTGAGTTGTAAGTCTCGGGGGTTAAATGACTTTTGTGTGACATTATAAAATTGAGAAATTCAAGTAAACAATTTGATTGAATGTAGTGTTTATAAAACAACTTGATCTGTGAAATAGAGGTCATGAAATATCTTATTAAATACTAGACAGTAGATTATCATCTCCGAAAAACTCTTAGACCATGAAATCTTACAAATAATGTTTGTGTAGGTGACTGTTTTGAGTTTACTTGGCCAAGAATTATTGTGAACATGATGAGACATTTATTGTGGGTTTTTCTATACTGCAGATGTTGACTCTACCATCATGTAAGAAGTACATGTCATGGGACAGCTATGAAGGAGAATGGACATAAAACTCACATCATGGTGTAATTTAGCTGATCAACAACATATCTACTTCTAAAAGAGACGTGAAATGGGCAGACATGGTACTTTCAGATCTGATTGTACTGATGGAAGTTCCATTTTGAATGCTGCTAGCTCTACAAGAAATCCCATTCTGTAATCACCGAATCATTCTGGGATTTTGACTGTCCTAGTAGTGTGGATGTAATCAGCCTGGTATTAGTTACTGTACTTAGCCTTGTATTGTAGGTTAGCTAGGTGTTGTGGCTGTAGTTATCCATGTGAAGCTATTTTCTCACCCAGATTTAACTACCACCTAGTGGAGCCATATCAACCATCCTGTGATACTATTCCTAGGATATTGGTATACCTTGACAAAACTATCATATAAACACTGAAGAAGATACATTTAGCTGGATTTTAAGATCTGCTAACCTGTATATGTTTTTCAGGAAAGAACCTTATTGTTAGAATGTTTTTTCTGTGTACTAACATTGACAAGACTCCTTGATTCCAGCTCAGTACCAACGTAGAACAACACATTTATTTTCATATTCATGAAGTAAAATGGGCACAGGTAGACACTGTTACTCTGCAGCTATTGGCAAGTTACGGATGGAATTTTGACAATCAAAAATTAGTACATGTATGGGATAATTAAGGAAGAAAATATTAATTATATTGTTGCAATTGAAAGATGAATAACAAGGGGTCTTGCTATATTCAGTTCAGGTGTATACACAATACATGTACAAGACTAAAGACTATCAGGAGAGATGCAGAAAACTGTTAATAGACCAGATATGATTGTGAAAGTGTATGTGATAGTGATGAGGTAGATAATGATGATATTTGTATGAGATGGTGAGGAACTGAATAAGTGCAATGTGAGTGCAGATCATATGTATATTAGCAATTGGAATTCTGATGAAGGAAGGAATAGAGTTGCTTAGAAAGTGCATATTTTGATTTGTAGTGGTTGCTGTTGTGCAAGAGTTTGTGATAAAATTACATGTTATAACATTTTGTAGTTTCTTAAATATTATGACATCCTGAATTGTAGATGAATAATAAGAGTGATACCACTCAAAGGGTAATGATTTAGTGACACTTCAATTTTTAGAAGGGAGAGATTTAACTAACACATAAATTAATGCATATGACATTTTCCTGAAATCTTTAGATGTTGAATCCATATTATTTGCAATCTGTTACTTTATGTTCTATGGAAGTAGAAGAAATGAAAATAAATATGTCCTAAAATATGTATATATTTACTAAAGCATGTTTTTCAAAAACGTTGCATTATGGAGCACTATTCAAAGTAAAGAGGTGTGTACATATATGACCATAATTTCTAAATGTATGGGATTTAATAAAGTTGTTTATATATTTTTAAAATGT
Source organism: Glandiceps talaboti (assembly GCF_964340395.1). Taxonomy (NCBI): domain Eukaryota; kingdom Metazoa; phylum Hemichordata; class Enteropneusta; family Spengelidae; genus Glandiceps; species Glandiceps talaboti. The sequence goes on along the minus strand of NC_135556.1, from coordinate 4,980,793 downwards.
GTATTTTGTATATTATATTGACAAAGAATTCTTAGATACACCATCCTATTCCAACTTCAAATTATAAACATGCACACAAATAATTTTGTGCATATATACATCACCCCAATTTTCCCCTACCTAGTAATTCTTGTGTGCATATTGGAGTGTAATATTGAATAAATCAAATAGTATGTGCTATTTCAATAGTATTGCCCATAAAATTTGTGGTATGAAAAGAGAAGATTGAGCAACTATAAATAAATGGTAATAAAAGTCGCCCACAATGATGTAAAGAGAGAAAGGAAGTGAATATCTGAACAAGCAACGACTGTTGAAGATCCCAGGGAGAACCATAACAAACACTAAAGGTCATCGTTGGGGGCGCTTTCAGGTCAAATATCGCGCGTTTAGGTCGAATATTTAGCAGAATTTACGTAGCCCCAATTGCTATCGATTAACACTTTCGTCCTAAACAGTGACATTACTAAACAAGTACATGGTTTGAAAGAGGGCCTTTCCGATATGAAGTCAATACGAAATTTGTTTTTGGACGCGAGAGTTTAACAATTACAATATCATGCTGAATACGTAATGAGTTAACACTGTCGGCAACCACGGTACTTTGTCGTCGGATTATCATTTTCACTCCGCATGAAACATGCGAAATCATATAATAATACATGTATAAGTTCACAATTTATCGAATCATACCCTTTATTCATGTGAAAAGTAATACATTTTGATTATTTTGTGAGAAATTCCATAATACGGGGTCACGCGCAAATTCAAATTTTTATGCGTGTAGACCCCCCGCGAAGTTTAATAGGCTCCTATTGTTCTCCGCGACCTGCGTTCCGACTGTTACTGCATGTTTTTATTGACATTAACTTTTCATTGAATATATTACAAAAGCGTTCATTTTTTTTCCAAACATTCAAATAATATCATAGCATTAAAGTTTGACACACCTTACCATAATTTGTATAACTTACTTTGTAAATTTCTAGTGCATCGTCATTGCCACTGTTAAGAATGGCGCCAACAGCAACCCATAAACCACATGCAAATCCAACCAACATACCCACTAGTGCTCCACTGCATCATGAATAAGAAAACATCACATCAGAATAAATACATTTTAAAACAAGGATAAAACATATTTGTTAAGACTTACGTTATGAGATAAATGTCTACACAGTAATATACCGTTAGAATTATGATGAAAATACTAGTCGACCTGTTTAGAAAGAATCCAACAACCTATCTATCCTCAAGAACCTTGTAACTGTACAGTACCCCAGAACTTTACTTTGTACTGCACACTCAGGTGTTTTACTAATATATTGATTTATAGGGTTTTTTTCTTCAACTAAATAGGAGGGCCCGATTTCCTGGGTACTCAAAAATTATTTTAAAATCTGGTAGCACATAATAAATTGCTATCCAGTGTATGTACATATATCTAAATGTATGTGTATGTTTGAGTGTGAGTGTGTACAGTGGATGTGTGTGTGTATGTGTGTGTGTGTGTACACAGTGGATGTGTGTGTGTGTGTATGTGTATGTGTATGTGTATGTGTATGTGTGTGTGTGTGTGTGTGTATGTGTGTGTGTGTGTGTTTATATCAGTGTGTGACTGTGTCTATATGGAGGAAATTAAAAAAACAAACCCTTTGATGTTGAATATCTGAACACTTCTTAATATATTTGCTTACCACCAATTAGAACGTTTCCAAAACATGCCAAGTGAGAAAACACCCAATAGAGGACCTCCTGATGTTCCAAATATGGTATTACTGATAACGATGAAGGGTCCCATGTATTGAGCCACAAAGGCTAGACCAATGGTTACTAAGCCATACACACATGCTGCAATGAATGGGACAAATAGGACATTTGTTACTACTACAGTGCAACTCATGAATATCTTTCAGACTGGGTTAGCAATGAGCTACATTGGGCTAACTCTGTGCCTACAGCAGGCTCATACTAACACATCATCAGCAAGCATTGGTGCCAATACCATGTCAACACCAGGCTAGCATTGGTGCCAATACCATGTCAACGCCAGGCTAGCATTGCAGATATTTTAAGGCGCATTGATGGATAAATTACTCAACTTATAAAAAGTCTTGCCTGTCAGTGAAATTTACTCCTGTCAGAAAGATTGCTAAATACTTACTTAAAATTTTGGATAAAGTGGTATCCCACGAATCATTTTGATATAGGTCTCCATTTGTCATCCAGGCATACCATTTCCTCCATGGTCTTACTATGTCTTCTAAATTCACAGCTATCAATGCATTTAACCCAGATGACATTGTGCTGAAATATAAACATTCAATAAAATTGTAGTCATGTATGGGATGGGATGAGGAGAGGGATAGTACTTTTGTGTACAAAGATTACTTAATCTTATTGTTCTTGTATATTTGAAATCTAATACTAATAGGCTATAGACAAGTCTCTTCTACAAGACCACCCAGCTGAAAGTCTAGGGAAACTACATTTCAACTACCCTGCACTGGGGTCACACAGTACATGTCTTCCAAGTCATGGCTTACGAGGCCTTCTTGTTGTAGTTTAGATGGATTGATACATTGAGAAGTGATAACTTGTCATGAAAATACCTAAATCATTTAGCCTACAATGTTGGATGTGAAGTATTCCCCAGCATGCACTGCTCTGATCGGTAATTCCTGCGCTGGCTAGGAGTGCTATTTCCCCAGTGCTATTTCCCTCACTTTGACCACTGGGAATGCTATTTCCCTTACTTTGGCCATTGGAAAGCTATTTCCCTCGCCAGTGAAGAAGGTAATGTTATATGCATAAAGGCAATACACCATATTCTGGGGTTAATTAAATTCTGACCCTCTCACATGCAATGATCTTATTAAAGTGGGAACCAAACATTTGTTGAGGACACGACTGTGGAATACGACTGTGGCAAAGTGAAGGCTAAAATTTGGTTATGGCCATTGGTTATATGCAATGCGTGAAGCCATGAACAAAGATGTATAAAAGAACTGTGTGTTCTTACAAGAATATTACAGTATTGGTTAGGCATGTTTTGATTACTGGTAGTCACTAATTAAAACAGTACAAGGGGAATAACACAGAAAATGATGTGATAATGTCAGATCTGCTGTCTTTATCATGCTAACAATACTTCATTAGTCTGGCCCTAACTTCTGGCCTCCAAATCAGCTTGCAAACAGCACTCCTAGTGGCCAAAGTATGAAATCTTTTACCTCTCATATAACTGTAATATGGTGCATTACAAACATATTTATTTTGTATGGTGTCTTACCTCAGAGTACCGGCAAATATACAAGCCACAAAGAGACCCTGCATACCAGGAATTACCCCAAATTGTGAACTCACAAAATATACCATTATCTGATCAAGAGAGGTACAAACAAGGTCAGTGTTCAAGTCAAAACATAACACAAACAAAATTCCTGACTTTTATACTATTTTCTTTTGTATATCTTTAGGATTGCTATATTACTACTTTCTAACTGGTAGTTATATATATTTTTTATTCAGCGAGTTTCAAAATATACATTATTATTTGTTTAAGTTTTAAAGATCTTTCTTCCATCAGCGTAATGACTTACATGACTATGTTTAGACATACCTGATCAGCTGATGTATAATCTGGTTGATATCGTGGCTCTACATCAGATGTTACATAGCTGTAATCTGGAAGAATATCAAAATAAAGTGTTGATTAAAGTGATGTGTTTATATTCAAATCATGTTGAAGTATCACCCACTGAATGTGACAAGCTCAAAGCAAACTGTACAAGTTCATAGCCTAGCTGTTATCAATGATACTGTATTGTTTTGTCTGTTCTTTTGTCAGATATTCTTTGTTCTCATTTCCAAAGTCCATTCATTCTCAAGTCCATTCATTATTTCACTTTCATATTCACAAAAGTGAACTTACAGCTGTCACTTGGCATTGTAAAGCATGGGGGGTTGAAGTGTGAACTTACAGCTGTCACTTGGCATTGTAAAGCATGGGGGGTTGAAGTGTGAACTTACAGCTATCACTTGGCATTGTAAAGCATAGGGGGTTGAAGTGTGAACTTACAGCTATCACTTGGCACAGTAAACATTGGGGGTTGAAGTGTGAACTTATAGCTATCACTTGGCACAGTAAACATTGGGGGTTGAAGTGTGAACTTATAGCTATCACTTGGCATTGTAAAGCATAGGGGGTTGAAGTGTGAACTTACAGCTATCACTTGGCACAGTAAACATTGGGGGTTGAAGTGTGAACTTATAGCTATCACTTGGCATTGTAAAGCATAGGGGTTGAAGTGTGAACTTATAGCTATCACTTGGCATTGTAAACATTGGGGGTTGAAGTGTGAACTTATAGCTATCACTTGGCATTGTAAACATATAGGGCTGAAGTGTGGATTGCAAAAAAAAAACCACATCCTATTTTGGTTTTGTCTACCAAAATGATGGCATATAATAGCCTGTACAGTTGTAAAAGATTTCCATTTTCAAGGCCTGAAAAGGAAGGGTTTGAAATTTCACAACTTTTCTGGCCTACAGGAACTGAAAGTAATGAAATAATATATTTTGGTTTGGTTTGTACAAAAACCACTGTCATTATGATTTACCAACTTTAATTCAAATTGGAAAAGTTAATGTAATATTTGACTTACTGCCACTAAACATGGTTAAATTAGTAACTGACTGTGATGCTCCAATATATGGAATAGCAGTGCTGAAATCTGAAATAGACAAAAACAACATTAGTGATAACATGTGATTTGGAAATACCACACTATTGTGGTACTGGGGTGGAAAACAATGGATTTGGAAAAACAATGGAATGTTTTGAAGTGTTTTATTTGCAAGAACCAAACACATTGTGATAATACTAATGTTTTAACCCTATTACAGTGCTCCTACCAAAGCAAGTGTCACCAAAGGACATCAAAACATGTGGCATTGAAAATGTGATTCAAATCTTGCCCAAAGCAATTCAGAAACAAATGGCAGTGGTGAGGTTTGAACCACTCAATTGCAGACTCTAACTGGCTACTTGTAGACCCTAACTGGCTTCATGCATACCCTAACTGGCTTCATGCAAACCCTAACTGGCCACTTGCAGACCATAACTTCCTACTTGCAGACCTTAACCAACCACTCTAACCATTCAACTATCATGATTCTACTAATAAAACCTAACAAGTTTTTGAAATGCCCTTTAATGTCCAGTGCTAAGATCAATTAGTCCTTTGCTGTACTACATCAATTAGTATTTTGCAACTCAGGTATAAACCCTTCTTTTCAAAATAGAAGACAGCTTAACTTACTTGTATTGTATGTATAATTTGACATTGTATAGTTCAGAGGTGGCATCAATGGAGTGAGGTAGTCTGTAAGAAAAACACAAGTATACATTACATAAATGAACATCATCATCAGTCCTCGATAGAAGTAAGACTAATTAGACCAATGGTGAATTGCTTCACAAATGTTACAAGTCTATCTTGAACAGAATTAACTGCAAATCTCATGGAGTGACAGCAAAACATTTTGAAAGACATACATAAATGAAATCTGTGTCATGCTTACAAATCAGTCTTTATTAACTGAATTCTTTGAATTCCAAGCTAGTGTGTACATTAATTATTACGACTGTGATAGTCCTGGTAGACTCTAAAATACAACCTGTATTTTAGCAGTACTCCACAAAGTCCACTACCAAATGACTGTATTTTAGCAGTATTCCACAAAGTCCACTACCAAATGACTGTATTTTAGCAGTATTCCACAAAGTCCACTACCAAATGACTGTATTTTAGCAGTATTCCACAAAGTCCACTACCAAATGACTGTATTTTAGCAGTATTCCACAAAGTCCACTACCAAATGACTGTATTTTAGCAGTATTCCACAAAGTCCACTACCAAATGACTGTATTTTAGCAGTATTCCACAAAGTCCACTACCAAATGACTGTATTTTAGCAGTATTCCACAAAGTCCACTACCAAATGACTGTATTTTCCAGTCTATGGCCCCCAGGCCTATTTACCATACAACACATTGTAACTTAACTTTTTGAGCCCAGCTCTGGCTGTTTTTTGCTAATGGTTCTAAAATTTTGCCATTTTATAATGTGTACATTAAAGAACAAAATATAGCATTTCAAAATTCCTTTTTGCTTCCAGATATTGGTGATAGTGTTATCAAATATACAATTTCTATCCATTATTTATTTATTGTTTCTTGGGGTCAGACGCTATTAACTGACTCCTCTTAACTGATTACAATTTTCCATTTCGATATATTTATTTTTCTGACGTTATTTTTTCTTTCACGCAACAAATATCATTCAGGTCAATTCAATTCAATTCTTGGGGTGCATGGGGACCACTTAAGAAAGTATGGCTGTAGAGCACACCACAAGCACTTGTTAGTAAATTCCTAGAGTACACCAAACTGACACTTACATGTGATAGGGTTATCATATTCTAAGGGTTATACATCAAATACTCACTGTTATAGAATGCATAGAGTACAAGACCAGTGAAGTAAACCATTGGTAACATAATCAGTTGGAATGGCATATTTAAGAAGACAGCTCTGAAAGACAAAATAAAAATAAATATATATAAATATAAATAAAAATCCACAAACATTTCATCATAAAATGTTTTACTATCTTTCTTTGTATTTGAAAGTCACGTTATGGTTAGAATATGACTGAAGTAAATTCAGACTGACGGCATTGAATTTGAAATCCAACGAAATGTGAAAAACATTAATCAACACCTACTGCACACACACATATACATGCACACATGTGCAGGCAGATAGATACACATACATTTGTGCACACTTACCCGGTATATCCAGATATACATGTATGCACTGAGACAAACATAGAGACATGGATATGTATGCATACATACAGTTGTGCTAACACATACACATGCAACATGTACTGACAGATACATACATACATACATACATACATACATACATACATACATACATACACACATACATACATACATACATACATACATACATACATACATACATACATACATACAGACAGACAGACAGACACAGACACATACAGATTTTTATTCAGTATTACACTACCGACAATAATCTGTACTTTTGTTATGATTTTATTAGCAATGTCCATTTGTGAAAAGTGAAGACAGAATATAACTTACACCTGTGCTTGACGCAGTGATTTGGATGCAGCGTATCGCTGGACAGCTGTTTGGCTGATATAGAGAGGGAATGTATTCATACCACCACCTAGGATCAAACCTATGGCAGATAGACGAGTTGTAATACCAAATGGTGTCCTGAAATTACATCATAAAACATAATATGAGTATGACAATTCATAACAGGTTATATAGCAGTCATGATATATATACATTGGAACATGTAGAACTACTTTCTTCTTGAGAACTCTTCTAGACAGAACTGAGAGGGGAAAGTCTGATTACGTTTAGCCTGTTTACTTACTGGATCTGTGATATCACTACACTTATTCACTATATGCAAGTGTACCACAGTCACATAGATTGTCACATTGATAAACTTATTTTTAGCAACAGATTTTCTGAAACTATAGTTTTATAAACATTGAAGTCTTCTAACTTGTACCAAATTATTTTCAAAAACCAAGAAATGACTACACATTGTAAGACCAGTGTGTAAGGACCAATACTGGTGGGATAGACAAATCTAGGGTACGGATGGGAATGGGAACATAAGGTTGACTAGAGAAGTCCAGGATGGAGGAAAACAGTCAACTATGTATCACTAACAGGGGCAAGTTTGTGGACATTCTATGAATGTAATTTAACTTAGATAGTTGAAATCTTATCTGTAGCAAAATAGATCAACATTGAAATGGAAATACTTGGCCTGGTAAATTCTAAATAAGACAATATTCAATAAGTTATGAATCAATACATTAATGTAATATACTATGGTCAAAGGGTTTTATCTGCCAAAGTGAAGTAGAGCAAAAGTGTGAAAAATTGTACTTTACCTGAAATATATGAGTGCCAAAATAAATACATTCACAGTGTACACTTTGGTACTGTGTTCACATCATTTTTTTATACTTACTCATTAAAGTTAAGTCTATCATTTTCCTTGTTAAATTCCCAGACATGTCCTATTCCTCCAGCTTTAATAACACCTAGAATAATGATGGCAACAAAAGATCCAACAATGACAAAAAACTGGAAGACATCGGTCCAAATAACAGCTCTCATGCCTCCCTGTAGAGAAATCACACATATTGAGGTATTGAATTTGTGTTTGTTTCCTAAAATATGGAGTTAATTTGTCTTTTTTGGAAAAAAAGTGAAAACTAATATTGGGGATTTTGTGATTGATCACATTAAAACATAACAATAGTAAGGGCAGCCATACTTAATTCTGGGTTTCTTATGACCCGACTGTCACTATGTTTCTTAAATCTGATGAAATCATTTTTTTTTAAATAGACACTGACACTAAAGACAAAAATCACAATGTCACTGATTATATGTTGGCAACTCAACAGGCATATATCTAAGCAAAAATTATTGTTTATTGCTGAAATTTGGGAACTTTAGTAAAACAAATGGTTCACTTTCCTACTGACTTGAACTATCGTAAGTCATTCACACTATTAACGTACAATTATGAATTGAAAGTATCACCAACATGTACAAAGACAACTTTTATTCTCTTTTAATTTATCTTTAACCTACTGACTGACCTATCATTTTTAAGGTGGTAGGAGGAGAAACCTAGGCCACTCTAATCGCCAAACTTTTGTAATTAATGTACCACTGTCTGTAACTGATATTTCACCTTCAGTTGAAGCTAGTGTGTACAAATTACACACGTAAAACGTACCATCAAAAAAATATAATCAATAGTTTTCTAACACTTAAACAGAACTCCCCATAAATTTGTTTAGATTAGCGTTGTAAAATATGCAGTTGTTCACAGAGCTTGACACAGACAGGAAGGTCATAACAAGCACACAATAGCCAACAATTCAAACATTAACTTTACAGGTACCTCTATCTTTTTTGTACTTCCTTCTTTCTATCAATTGTGAACTCATTTACGATATTATCAGGATGGTTTTTATATACAGTGATTTCCAACACTGGCCTGCTTGAACAATTTTAAACATGCAAGTCATTTTTATCTTCCAAGCTGATGAACATTTTTGGTCAAACATTTATTAATATGTGTTCATGCTTGACAAATTGATAATTATGAACTGAGTCAATAATGATGTACTGTGGGAACTACAAATTCATACAAATACTTACAATAGTTGTGTAGAAAGTACAAATAACACCAGTTATTAACACAGTTTTCCACACTTCAAAACCAAGCACTGAAATAGAGAAAAGTGGAGATTAATATTTGCAAAAGTTTGTTTAGATACCTTGAAAACTTTGACAAAAAACCTTCACATCTTAAACAATAATTTTTTTTGGAACTGGTATTTTCACAAAATAAAAACCTTTTATGTTCTTTTCCAATATTTTCCTGCAGCTATATCTGAATTAGTTCGAGACTGGTTATCATTATTTTGTTTTGATTTGCTGTATGGGTTGTTGGTGGCCTCTTTATACCACTGCAGTCTGGGTTCAACCCCACTCACAGCCAACTGGGTTCAATAACATGTCTATGTAGGAAGAACAATGCTCAGCGTAACTTGACTGCAAAATCTGTTTTTCCATGGGGACACTGGTTTTCTTCTGTTTTTACACAAGGATGAAGAACAAGTGTTTGCTTGACATGTAGAACATTGTACATGCCATCAACAAGACTAGTTCCCATGGTCCACATCAGATAACAATTATGTACTTTTTTTATATTCATTTGGTATATTTGTATCATATGTTTCTCTGAAAGTGTAACTTATTTTTGTTATCTGGTGAAATAAATTTCATTCATTCATTCATTCATTCATTCACATCTCAATTTCTGCATTTGATTTGGATAAATAAATTACATATAATTTATTATTAATGAAATTTACGACATAATGTTTTGGGGAGTTTAGTCCTCTGAGAGCAACTTGCTGGATTTTGGAAGTCATCTCGTCATACAGTCCATGGCAATTTAAATGGTAATAATCTGTACACACCAGACATGGGTTTTGCAGACCAAGGTTGTATGTCATTAGGACCAGACATTAGCCTTACTATGGAGGGCCATAAAACCCATATCTAGTTATGATATACCCTATGGAATGTTAAAATCCATTTATTTTGCTTATTTTTGGAGCAAATAATGGTTAAAACAATTCATGTAACTAACCTTATTTGGGCAAAGTGTGCCAATTATTAGTTACATGAATGTAAGGGCACTGTCACCCACTGAATTACAATGGAGGTGATATGGATATAACACCGGGTATATGATAAAATGTACTGCATGACTCACCTGCTTCAATAGCGAGAGCTGGACCAATCAGAGTTACTGCCATATAAAATGAAGTCTGGATTATAAATATGAATGAGGAAATCATTCGAAGACTGAAGTGGAACCGTAAACTCATGTACTGTAAGAACAAAACAGAATTTGAAATGAATTGACAGTCAAAAGATGTGGACTTTGATAAAGAGATACTATATTGGTTTGCTACAGTTTACTGAAGTCTGGACAGATTTGAAGAGTAGCAGAGATTCAAGTGCACAGTACCTCAAACCATGTTTTAATAAATGACATTATGGAATTTAGTACAAATTCAATGGCCTAGAAAACTGACATACAATTTATGTTAATATTGGAATGGTGACACTTTCCCCCACTGTGTGGTTTGGTTAACACATGCTGTGAGACAGACAAAAAAATGTCTGAGATCCAGCAAGGAATGGACACGCATACTTTTATTAGAAATGTTTCAATTTTTAACTAGCCAGACACAATCACATAACCTCCAATAAAGTACCTAAAACTCACCTCATATGCACTTGTTAACTTCAATCCATGGAAAACTGGCACCAGGATGAGAGAGACTGCTGGAAAGACCCACAGTAAACAGAGTACATACAAGGAATACTGAGCTCCATTGGAGAAGGTTTCTGCTGGCATTCCAAGGATGGTTATAGGAGACAGAAATGATACCACTAATGACATTGCTATAGGTATGCCATTCATACTTCGGTCAGCTACCAGAAACCTAAAATGTTGAAAATAAGAAATTTCAGTCTATTAGACTAGTAATCTAGACTGGCTGATTCATTGTTATGTGTATACTTCTGTAATTACTCATTTATGGTTATACAAAATAAAATAAAAAAAATGTATGTTTCCAATAACCCGACCGATCCTAGTTTAAGCTGCCAGCCCTTAACATTTTTGAAACATTTAAAACAAAAAGATATGATAATGAAATTTTGTCTTCTTGCCCTTCATGCACATCTGTGTTCTTTCCCCCAGTGATGCCTATCCATAATTCATCAAACTATCACAGAAGAAGTATTCTGACCATCATTTCATTTGTTTTGGGGTTGAAACAATTAAAATATCATAAAACAAAATAAAATCCTACCCTATTTTCTGAGGCCATGTTACATGTACAAAATGTATCATAAAACTTTTTTCACCGTACAGGAGTATATACACAATGACAAACTCTCAGTCTACGGTGATTTATGCAGTTTATTCATTTGCACAAAATTTGGAGTGTTAAGATTACAAGATGTTGTACCATATAAAACCATAGACAGTAGAGGGGGAGACCCCCTCTACTGTCTATGCATAAACATTGCATGGGAATTTATCATTTGTAATTGTTCAGAGTGTTGACAATGACTACATTTTATGTCATCAAAATACTCTCAAGATTGGCAGATAAAAACTACATAGGACCAAAATCACTACTTGTATTTAAACACTAATTTTATGTCATGTGATACATTTCCAATGTGTTACTACTAGGACAAGAATGTCATGACAGAAGAATAGACAGAAGTGATAGACCAAGGCTACGACCACTGGTACTTATTGTTATTGAAATCTTTCATACTACAAGCAAAGACTTTTTATGCCAATTTCAAGTACGCAAATTGAATAAATGTCACTGGCCTGTATATTGTATTCAAATATCTTGCTTTTATTTGCTGTGTGTAATTTTATCATTTGTTTGTAAATATTTTGTGTTTTTTAGGTTTTTAAATCTGCACATTGTCTTCATTTTATCCTTGTTATTGTATGTTTACCACACTAAGCATTGTAATTAATCTTCCTTACACTATAACCCTCATTTTATCTTATTTTGACATTATTCACCCATCATTTTCTTTGTTAGTTGAGTGAGATAAGGGTCTTGTTTCTACAGTTGAATGTGATGACTATTTTTACACAGCTGTAGAGGTATGGAGCTTACCTTGATATTTGTTAATTAAATTTACACAATGTTTTCTTTTTTTGTGGAGGCGCCATCAACTTTATCACTTTATTTTTTTAACATGTACTTGTTGTACAATAGGTACAAATAAAAATTATAGAATGAGCACACTGAACAATACATTTATCATAAAAATTATGTAATTTCTGTATTGATTGAAGCAATTACTTATGTTTATTGTTATTGTATATCATATCAGTTATCACTAAATCTGGAGAGTGTACAACTATACCTATTCAAGTGCAGTATTGTGATTGCATTGATTTTGGCATTATATAATACTCTCATAAAGGCAGCTTTCAAATCATCTCAATCATAAATATCTAGATACAATTTCATAGAGAGTGTAACCTCACAAGATATATTAATTAAACTTGTAGAAAATATATTTTGATACAAATATCACAGTTTATATTAAAATAAAGTAATCAAAAAACATTTTTTGAAATTTCACTTTAATTTCTGGAGTCAATTCAATTCTACTTTTTTAATCCCATGATCTTCCATTCAATCAGTGGTGCCGTACATCTTGGATATCTGACATTGTATCAGTGGTGCCACACATCTCAGATAACTGACATTGTATCAGTGGCTCCATTAAGGTATAAGGTATGAATAGGATCGCATGTTCATTCAGGACCGACTTTTTTTTTATAGCTCTCTGCTAGAAAACTATTCTTCTCACTTAAATATAACTGTAATCCAATATTGTTGTTTAAAATGTACTTGAAAAACGTGGGGTACGTTATATTACAGCATTACCCCATCCAAACGAGATAATATAAATGTTCAAATGCTATGAAATATGCTCAAGTCTAAACTGTAACATGTATTAATATAAAGACACATTGTGTTGTTCAACCCTTACATTTTTGTATCAAGCTTTGAGTGCTATCTAATAGTGTGGCATGAATGTAGTATCTTACAGACCAGCCTAAAGTTACACAGAACTCACTGCCATCAATCCATGCAAGATAGACGTACAGATGTAATAAACATGTACATGATGAGTGCTGTGTACAGTAATATACACAAGTCGGCACAACTCAAACATATATGCAACCTGAATAAGCTTACATGTCGCCAGGATTTGAATTTAATAGATTTTCTTTGGAGTGTTAGTATTGCTGTTGGCATTGAAATTAGCCAAACGATGACTCACATTTCCTCTAGGTGTAATAATATGTATTCTACTGAGACACTGTATAAAACTGAAGGCTGAGTCAAACAGTTCAATGTCACTTTGGTTTGCATCATATAAAAGAGGAAGACTCTTAAATTACTCTGATAACTGATTTTTAGTTTTATCATCATTTAGGAATATTGATTCTGAAAGGTCAACGACCTGTAATGACATTGTATATTTGATTTTATGAGTGACAGGTAATATTATGGAAATATTTTAAAACACATCAGTTTTCGATACAATCACTATGAATTCTGTAGCAGTTGTATCAATTTTATCATTGGACATTAATTTACAAGAAATATTTTAAATATCACTGGTGTATTGGTAGAGATTTGCAATAAAAATAAGTGATTGAAATCAAAACCACAAGTGAGTGACAACCACTTATAAATTCACTTTAATATCAATAATACATATTTAACAGAAATCCATGACACATTAAAGTGCTTCTGTTACACACTGCGGTGTATTTGCATGCGTACTTGTGGTGTCCTTTGTGGCTGCACTCTCATGAGTGAAGTGAGTGCAAAGTGAGACAGAAAACACTGCAAGATGAATGCAAATATACCTGGAGTGCTCACATGTCATGGGGTTCTTTCATAACCTATGTTTATAAACTTTTATAAATATACACATTGAACAATCTTGCATTCATTTGCATATGGATATTTAGATGTTATTCCCCAACATTTTTCTTCGTTCAGCCATGGGTTTAGGGACTCGTAGTGACAACCCTTAGGTCACTAGTATTTTCTGGCTGAATGTAGAAAAATATTAGAGAATAACTTAATTATACCAGCGCCAGTAATATCAAAGAAAAATCAGGAAAAGTAATGGTAAATTTTAACGTTTTGACTCGTATTTCGAAAACACCAAAACCAGTGGATGTAGATGTGTATATTGTGGTAACATGGACACACGTTGTCATAATGTAGAATGACTACAGTATATATTCCATATTTTTTCTTGTTCTATTAAAATGGCTCATGTATGGTATAATATAATTATATTGTTCATGAATCCAAGAATCAATAAAATATTGAAATATAATTGCTTTACAATGGTAATGGGAAATTAAGCAAAACTTGTGTGATGTGAAGTCATGTAATAACTTTCCAGTTTTATTCACCATTCCAAAGTAAACTATATTTGACTATCATATTGATAAATAATACTTAATGACATAGATCCATAATGAAACTCAACTAATTTGTTATTTAAAATAAAAACTTTGGTCCCTTGATACATCATACGCTTAGAAATAAAAATTATTTATTAAACAATTTCATGACTTTTGCTCTGCATGCTACATTATCATACATTACAATAGACATGGTGAGAATACTGCATTAATTCTGTAAGTTGATCTTCTGGTTGCATTCTGACCCTCTAGCATAAAAATAAAAAGCTATTGAAGATATTGAGAATAAGTCGCCCTTCTTGTTCTATTCTGACTCTCTAGCATAAGGTAAAAAGCTATTGCAGATCAAGAATTCAAGGCCATTTTATATGATTCATTCTTCCCTAGGGTCTCCAGGTGCTCTGTAATACCCATGTGTGTAATTCAAAGGGTGTGTCAACTGTTAAGAATACCTAGATGTTCTTTTTATAAATTGAAATTATTGAAGTACATTGGCGTTCTAACTTCTGAGTGTGTTACTACCTTCAAATAAAGCAATCATCATATTTGTGTTCTTGTATAATGCATGTCTGCTGACTACATGACAAGAAAATCCACCAACTATTCATCTAAACTTGATGGTAATAAATAATTAGGAGTCATGAATATGCAATGTCCATCTAATACATATTCATGTCTGCTAAGTCCTGTGATGCAAAAGTGTTCCTATGGCTAGAACAAAAGTTTCAATTAGGTGATTCTTGGTAATCGCGTGAATTTATGTGATGTGAAATCATGAAATGATTCAGATTCTCCAGAAGCCAAAGTTTATGAAAACACAATACCTTCATTTACTGCCATGCTGTTTTCCATTTAATGCACTGACCACTTACTTTTTTTGCAATAAAGTGTTTACCTACAGGATTACCACTGGTTAGTGTTGACTTAAAATTTAACATAGAAAATAACTAATTTATTAGATTATTTATAAAAGGGATTAACACCAACAGGAAAGCTTAGTTCCCTTTATTTGGAAATCCCCCATTTCTAATCTGTGTGAAATATTCCTGAGGGTCATCAGTCTGCATCAACTCAGTAAACACCCAAGACAAATTGAATAAATCTTGTAAAATTGTAACATATTGACCAGTTTCTTGCAAACAAGAGACCACAAAGAGTCACAAGAAAACCTCACTCAATTTATAGTTACCATGGCAACTAAACTAGGACTGTATTATGTTGTTTTGGATTTTACTCTTGTATAATTTTTGGGATGTCTTTTCCATCATGTCCTTTCCACACAATGACGCATGACACCATACAATCCTGTTCATCAGTTTACACAAAAATCCAGGAAATCAACTCAAAAACATTTCCGGAAAATAACAACAATGGAAAAAGGAGCATTAAAAAACCTTTTGTGTTCCATCAGCCTATGTGTGCATTAGTATACATTGTCTGTTATAAAACTGAAAATGGGTGATTCAGAGACTTTAGGTATCAGCTGTTACCGGAAATTGTTGTTATCCATGGTTTATTACATGGACATGCAAATAGAGATTATGACAACTGTGTTTGGGAACAATTCAAATTTTATTAAATATTCATTCTCTTATTGTATCGGTACAAGGTGTAGTAGTACATGTTTTGTTAAAACAACATAATAATAAAGATATTTCTATCCTTCATTGCATTTTAACCTTTTTTTTTCTTCATTTTTTACAACTGTAAGATCAAATGATCAATGATTACTTTGAAAACAAGATGGCAAATGACCAGATTTTAATATCAATGTCAAGTGAACAGGAAACAAGCTCACACATGTTGAAAGTTTTAGGCAAATCTAGCCACTTTGATTTTCAACCAGTATCTCCACCACCACAACACCCCCGCACCCACCCACCCACCCCCACCCCCCTCACAATTGATTGATCACATTAATTACAAGTGATATTGTACATGACTATCAGCATTAGGTTTTTACCTAGCTAGCAGTGCTCAGTTTATTGCTTTTATGGTAAAACACATTTCCAACATTTTTTCTGCACACAGTACGTTTGCCAATACTATAGTTATTGGAGTTCCTAAAAAAATATGATTTTATGGGAAGCTCTATGCAACTAAATTTAGACACTTCTGTTAGGGTTTCCACAACCTAAACAAAAACATGGCAACCCTTCTTGTATATACATAATATTATATATCTAAAGTGAAAACTAAATATTCCAACTCTCAATTCTGTTTTTAATTTTATGGCCAGACTATATGAGAAATGTTTGCAGCCATACCTATTAGTATATTACACTAGTCTATTGTCTGTATATCCTATTAGACTTTGTACAAATCAATCATATTGTTAGTGCCCTTGTATATTCATTTATTGGTACATGTTATCATCATTCAATTCTTATAGCACCAAATGTATTCAGTGAGTAATGCTTTTTTCAATGCTTAATAATAGCAGTAGAAAATACAAACATCCACTTTGACAAAATCTATCGTCAATGGAACAGGCAAAACACTGCTTACAAGCTTGTTATACTTTATACAATTAAAAAGCCAGTTATCAGAATTGAACTGTAATGTGTGGTTGATTTGTTAGCTACTGCAATATAAGGCACATAAATGGTTTAAATACTACATTTTTGTGTATGGAAATCATGACATCCTTGACAAGGAAGCGTCATCACAGCTCCATACTTCCTTTCATCCATGAATCACTCACAGACTGTCTGTTACACGCTGATGAAAATCTGCAAAAACTTGCTCTGTAGAATGACATTTACTAGAAGGTAAAACCTAGTGGTCTGAGGTAAGATGCAGGAGACTTGCATTTCCATAGCAACTGTGATATCTTCTGAATAATTAGGGGTATATGGCATTGAACTTTATCTTGTGAGTATAAGGAGCTGATAATAATCTCTTAATCCTAGATTACTGATAACACAAAAATGCACATGAATATTAAATAAAAGTCCACTTCTTTTGGAGAATGTCACTGGCTAAAGGATTGAACCTTTCTTTTCATGTAGGTTGACGCAGTATATTCTTCGCTAATAAAAAGATCAGATGACGTAAATTGTTTTACTTCATTAAATTACTTTTACGAAAATTTGAGGAGAGAAAAATAAGGAGCACAAAGAATTGTCTAGAGATACAACTGGTGAAGACATGGTACAACATTATACACATATCTGTAATATCATATATATTATCATCTAGTATGGATACAAAAATATCAATACCAAAAACCCCTGAGCTGAAAATTATGAGATACACAGTACAACCAGTACTTGCCAGTGAACATGTACACAAATTCCACTGTCACTCAGGCTTTATAACATAGCAGTGCAGTACATTATCAGTAAAGCATTCATAATTTAGGAAAGTGCAAGCAAGACTTTCGATTCACAAATTTAAAATTGCTTGTTTTTTTCACACAGACAGCTAGAACATCATAACTATGGCAATCTGCAGACAGTTCACTGGTAGCATAATTACATTGTATTGTTATATTTCATATTGTTTTTGTATAATCTACATTAATTATATGGATCAAATATTTGTTCAATATACTAGCATTTTTATCAAGAATTATCTAGACAAGGCCTTTTTCAATCAAAATTTCCTTGGGAAAGCGCTCGTTTGTTTACAAATTACATCTCACATGTTACAAATTGTTACAGTAATATTACTAATAACTCAAATTGTTACAAATATATATAATAACATCTAAATTTAGCTTTACATGATATAAAATACTGGGCAATTAGAATAAATGTTATCATATTTCGTCCATGTAATGCACCATCTTTGTAAACAGGATTTCTGGTTCATTAGTTCATGGCGGTACGAATAAGTTGTAAGTGTAAGGCCATCATTCGAAATCTACCTGTGATTGGTTCAAACGGAGAAAAAAATGAAATAACCTGGTTCCGTCGGGTTCGTGACCTTTTACCCGATAGTTGCTTGCTCAAACATGACGCATTGAATCACACACAATTAAACCGCTTACATCAGCAAGAGTAAAATTTTACTACTCAACAAAACGTCGTTCTGATTGCTTTGTTTTAGATCTATTTCAAGCCGTGAGTGTACTTCGTGTGTTGTACACGAAAACACTATTTTGGTGTATTCGTCATGGTCAGTCAAAGTCGTACTATTGCACTTGTAGATGTATTTACTAATAGGGGGTGGGGAACACCGGGAAGTGGTCGACACAGATCATCGGGCCCAACGTGTGTAACGTTTTTACGTTCTAATATATACTACTATACTAGCACCACAGTTTGGTGCACCGTGTTATGGTGCGTAATACTACGATCAAAGTCCACGTTGGGGACATTCGGACTGTGCCGTGATTACACGATAAATCATGAAACACTACATGGATGGCCGTGCAAACAATGTTGTAAATGTAATACTACGTTGTATTACTTGTAATGTAATTTACTTACTGGCTTGTTGTTCTCTGACCTCCTTTTGCGAAGGCATGGTATATACCAGTCGCAGCGGATATCGCTAACATTGATGAAAAGATAACATAGTCAAGTGCACTGAAGCTATGGACATCACTTTGTCCCGTAGATGCCATCTCGTCGCCCTCTTGTACCACGAGTTGTAGTGTGGAGTGTGTGCCTGAACTGTGACGATTTATCGTCTGATCCACGTGTGAAAATTGAGCAAAGCTCAGATTGAGACTCGAATTCGTAACCGCTGATGTCAGCGATTCCTTATTCACTTTCTTTCAACAACGTTTGCTATTTACATAGCTATTCGTATTCAAGAATGGGCGAAACTATTTGTAAGAAGGTTGCATAGATCGAATTCAACTGAAAAATATCAAACTGTTAGTTTCCCACGGGATGAATTGCATCCATCCTCAAACGATATGTATTTGGAATCTAAAACAGTACACAATACTTGTTAGAATAGCAATCCAAGTGTTACCGTACATCATATGGTATTTGTTCTCGTTGACTCATTCAGGTAAATAGTATTTGGGATAAACCATTTTGATGTTGAGGGGGCAACCTCTTCTTTATTTTCGTTCATCCATGATTCATTTTATGTGTAAAAATCTTGTCTTTTCCCATGTCAAATACTAACATTTTCCAACATGTCAGAAAATCATAATTTTATCCATTTCCGACCCCAAAAGACAAAAAATGTCAAAGTGCCAGATTATAAAAAAAATGTTTGAACCGATCCTCCCGATCCGCCAGAACGTACGGAGCCGGGGTACGGAGTAACGTGATGACAAATGATCCTTCAAAGATGTATGAGATGAAACGACCGTGTTACCGTGGCCGAACATCAGCTTACCGTGGACGAGTTGGGGGGACGAGCTAGTAGGCCTAGTAACAATTAGCTACACAATCGTGATTTGTGCGTTCTTCAAACTGTTTTTTTTTCTCAACACTCAGATTTCTCCACACAGTATTAATTACTCTCCGAGCATTAGCAATATATAATGCAAAAGTGGGTTTTTATTTGTCTAAACTTTCGACATATAAAGACCCAGTCAGAGTGTTTGTTTGTTTGTTGTTTGTTTATGTATTATTTTCCATAGATAACTATTGCCATTCAGTACAATCGTACTTTGTTCTTATGACAACGCAAAATTTTATTTTTTGGGGGGATCATGTTCTATGTACAGGCGACTCCTTGGTTAGCTCCCCCGACCCTTAAAATCGAAAATTTGTTTATTTGTGTAGGTTCCATAATTTTTTCTCCGATTAATGTTATATGTTGCTTGCGTACAATTTATAAAACATGCTGCCTAAAAATAAAATGACAATATTATATCACCCCATTGAGTATCCTTCCGACATACCCTCCCTCGGAAAGATAATCAATGGAAAATACATACAGATCATATATATTTTTAATAATATACATTTATGAAAAGTGCAATAACTGTACTCCAAAATGTGGCCTTTCTTAATATCTAAGGCAGGGGTCAGAATTTGTGGCTGGGGGAGCCCTGGGGAGAAAATATTTTGGTCAAAACATTTTTCGCAGACCCCCCCCCCCCCTCCCTTCGCGCTCTCAAAAAATCTCAACCCCCCCAACTGTACCCAGAAATTTTCGTAGAGCCCCCCCCACACACACACACACACACTTATTTTAATATTATGCAATTATACAGTAACTCCCGATCACTTCAGAGATGTACAGTATGGTACTGTAACAATGGAAATCAACTTTAGCATCCATACATAACAATGAGATATTTCTTTACAAATAGATGTGAGCTTTGAAAAAAGTCTCACATTGTCGGAGCTGTAATCTGTATTTCAGTGGAAATACTTCTCAAGCAGGGTTTTCTCTTTCGATCTTGATTTTGGGCAAAAAAAGCACCCCCTGAGAGCATGTTGGGCTCGGAGAATACGTGGGAGGGGTGTCCCCCTCCCACACGGTAAAAACTTTTTAAAAATAAACACATGTACCGTAGCCTGCGGGGGGGGGGCAAGGGGGGCAGCTGCCCCCCTGAGATTTTGGGGGAAAAAGAAAGAAAAAAAAGCTACTTTTTGAATGCATAGCGATGTTATTAAAATCGTTATTTACGTGACGATTCCTAGCATGCGCGATTTAAATGGATAGTTCACTAAAGTGACTTTACACTGCTGACTCCTGGCTAATATGTATCTTATATCGCTATTGTACCCTGGCTTAACTTTGAATAAAAATGTGTCCAGTTAAAAATTGTAACTTTTTGCAGAAAATTAAAAATTCTTTGTGCGGGAAAGTACAAAAGAAGTGCGCACACGCACTGTGCATTTTCCGCGAGTAACAGCAGTCTTGAAAGTCTCCTTCATTTGTAGAATAGCAAGTCGCAATTAGCGAGTGAAACTCAAAAAAAGGACGGAAAAAGTCGTTCAACGTGAGGTCGCCTACTATGCTGCACGCAGTGACTCCGAAGATGCGCTCGATCTCATTTACATATTGTTCCTTATATTAAAACATTTCATACTGATAAAACGGCAGATCTCTGGAATATTTGGTGGCCCTGAAAAAAATATCAAACTAGGTACGCAGTTTAAGATCCACTATTTGAAGATATTACTTTCAATAATTGTGTTCGACGTTGTCTTTGGTTAAAATGTTGTTTGATATAATTATCTCATTGTACACTGACACTAGCGTTATTCCGCAATTCATTTTGAAGCGACAATTTGCTAATGGAAAGAATGGCCTTGAATTTGTAAACATAGCTGTACCTTCGACATCAAAATCCAAACTTCAATTGCCATTATAATGATAATGACAAGGAGAATCCACTGAGTTCACGAGGTCATAACAGTTTTGGGAGTTGGGTAAAGAAAATGATTATTTTGTTGTGTTACTTATTTGAGAAAGCAGCATCCATTTTTTACTTTGAATGTGACATCTTTTCGGCAACTACTTCGAAAGATACGACATTAGGCCAGAAAAAATGAAAAAGCAGTTCAACCTACCCATATATTTTTTTCTGGTGATGGGCAATATATCCTCATGCGGGCTTCTCATTTTTTTCAAAATTAAGGATATTTCTTTATATTTTCTGAATAGTACATGTAACAATATACATTTGAGTCTATTCCAAATAATATAATATCTTATACAGTGGTTTACTTGGCTCTGATGTTGCATACAAGCATGAATTGAGATTAAATATCCAATGTGCACTAAAAAGAATTGAACAAAAGTTTACGACCATTGCGCCATCAAAAGTCTGAAAGTCTTCAAATGTTTTGCTCTTTATTCTTTTTTTTTTAACCAAATTAAACTTTAGGAGAAGTAATTTACCATTTGCACATCCGCATAATATCTTTCAGCTTCAAGTTTGCCACAACAAAATACACTTCCAAATAATATGTAATGCATAGCATAATTGTTTCAATTCTGGTATTTTATTATGTCTATGCTATGCTATGCTATGGTTTGATATTTTATGCTTCTAAATGGCCCCCTACACTGTCATATTTTCAATTTTTTTCACCTTTGGAGTTGTCTCCTTCCAATGCATCATTGTACCATATGATTTTATATCTCCACTGTAGTGTAGGTGACAGAAGCCTGAGAAGTGGTGGCTAAAATAATGCTTGAGTTTCAATTGGCGGGCCTCAACATTGTTTGAGAAGAGAGGGTGAGAGGAACTACACCATTTGTTTAACCGTAAATTGTGTACATTTCCTAACTGTAGCTATACAGACAAATTGCATGAGATAGTATCAAGATGACTGAATAAGTTCTATCTAAACTTGACCTGAAATATTTTGCTATCATTATATATGGTTTGTTTTATCCTTGTCAAGCATTGACAATAAATGAAATCGACCTACTTACCTATTGTGATGGGTTAGGTTACCCGTTGACCAGCATTTTTTTTATTTTTTCTGACCTTACATATGATATATATTTAATTGCGTATGCTAAAATATATATTATGTAAATTGCACGCAAATGTATGTAAATTAGCACTTTTCTAAATTTTAAATGCAAGATTACCCAAGACAAAGTTCTGCCCCCTTGGCAATTTGGTCAGGCTACGACCCTGACTGGAGGCCATTTAGTGGCATAAAATTTCAAACCATACACATTATCGAAAGCCATAGAGTACTTGAAAATTGTCTTCAATACCCAAATTTTGTTCTCAATACATTATTATACAACTGTATGGCTTTAATACCTACACTTTAACTTATACAGATATATTTTGGCAGTCACACACACACACACACACACACACACACACACACACACACACACACACACACACACACACAGTCGTAGCCTGACTGCCTCCATCATTCAATGTTAAAGGTAAATAAAAGTGAACAATTTTGCAAACGTACAAGTAAACGACTGCGTACGTACGTACATACATACATACATACATACATACATACATACATGCATACATACATACATACATACACACACACACACACACACACACACACACACACACACACACACACACACACACACACACATTGCTTCAGTACCATGCCTATAGCCCTTGAACCTCTGAACCTTTGTTCAGTTGTGCTAAAAAAAATACTCATAATAACTTATAAAGTTTTTGTGCATAAACTTTTACAGGGTAAATCATTATACTGAAAAAGAAGATGCATGTGTAACCATTTCATGCACAATGACAAGAACAACATATTTCCATTGGGCAATGCGGGTATACTTTAAATACTTCACAACTGTTCTACTTTTTAGATATGTATCGAATACAACTTTAGTTCCAATGCCGGTTTGTGTTGCTCAGCTTGTCAACAATGCAAGTGTAAATATGTACATTTTTATTGTTGGAAAGAATAGTCAAAAACTGAAATAATTTAACTATCAGCATTTGTGCTTGTTGTTATACTTTGACTGATAGACAAGTTTTACTTCTATTTCCAGTATTAGGGGATTTCACTTGGCAAAAATATCAGATCAAAACATTGGGAAGAGCAACAGAAAAAAGAGAAAACAAGAAATATAATGACTATGACTGGTTGAAGTTGTTCTTGGGTGGAACTCTTGAAAAACTGAAAGTGAAAGAGTTAGATAAATATATTGATGAGCATAAATTACTAAAACAGAGAGGAAATTAAAAAGAGAAAAATTAGACATAATATCCACTCAAATAATAGGAACACCAGAACTTAGATCTAGAAAAATTACTGCAAATGAAATTAAAACTAATATCATGCACAGATGGGTATGAGTGAAACAGATAGTGACTGAGACTGAAAGTGACACTTCTGTAATGCGTGTTCTAGGCAGTGATGGAGACAACTGTGATACTGAGAGCTTGTACTGATGATAACACTGATAGTGATGAAACAAGTCTTGCACATCCTCACGGACAAGTTACTTTGAGAAGTGGTAGAATTGCAGATCGATTTATGTTGCATTAAATACTCATGTTTTTTTTCATGTTTAGCCCCCCTCCTAACTTTTCCTGGGAAAAATTGATGCCCCCCCCCATAAAATCCTCCCCCCCCCCGAAGTAAAATCTGGACACTCTCTAATTTGTAGTTTTGATAGAAACATCCTGAAAGATATCTCTGGAAACAAGTGTCCGTGGGTATCCTATGCTATAGTTCATGTATATTGTCAAATTTTTATTTCGACCAACCCTGCCTCAAGTGACCCGACGCTACCTGACCTAGCATAAGTCAAAGAGTGTTGATATAATCCTCCATGACGACCTGACCTCTCGAGGACGTAGGGCAGGCCACAGGAGTTGGCACGGTTGCTAAGTTCACCACTAGAGGGCGACCCGAGGGGGTTTCCTTTAGGCCATGCGAAAGGCGTGAAAGGCGCGACACAGAATTTATGAGATTTAATTTGAGAGCTTGGAAATATACAAAACATAAACGTAAAAGGTCAAACAAAAAACGTCTAACGATAGTATGTATCTTTGTTTATCTTTGCAAACCCCGTAAGAAATAAAAAGTAAAACGAACAATGTTGAGTCACACAAAATAAAATATAAAAAAGAATCATTACTGGGACAAGCCATTAGCCAAGCAAGTGGACTTGTTATCAAAGAGTAGCAATATTTACACATGTGATGATGGGCTCTTACATAACACAAGTAAACAGCTGTAAAAGTGTAGTTCACAGCGTAAGATCATTTCTAAGGAGTGAGTCAATTGAGGCAAACCTTATCTCCGTCTTATATCAGTTGTTATCAATTTATTAGGCTATTATAAGTAACGCTACAAACAGCTTTAGAGATGCAAACAACTTTTATGACACCCGTTTTCGCCAGGCAAGCCCGCGGGTTTGTTGCACTTGGACCGCTAATGGTTTGTGACTGTCATGTTTAAAAAAAGTATTGTGAATAAAAACAAAGCTATAATTATTGACCGTACATGGGCAAAATATAACAAGAAGAAACCTGACCTTTGGTGACCTAACCTGACAAATTAAGCTATAGGTCGCACTTTCTTGACATGACCCAACATGACCAGATCTGTACACTGCCATGGTATGCATAGGTCTGGACATATGTACCGAAATGTTCCACCTAGTTTGAATTCCAGAAGAATTTTAGAACTGTTGCTTTCTGAGATAGACGAAACTTGATGATGTCATAAAACAAATTCGGGGTCAAAGGTCACATTATACACACCCCTCAATTGTATGTACAGTCAATTATGACCATTTCGCATATTGGAAAACATATGTACAGTAATTCTTATTGTATAGAAACATTGATGATTTTTAATTACTCTGTTGTTGATGGTTGTCAGTATTCATTTTTGTTTATTCATTGTTTGTTTGTTTGTTTTGTAAACATAACTAACTATGTAAAGCCTGATCATAATGTGGGTAGCTACTAGTTCAGAAGAGAGAATTTCGAAATGTACTGGCTGAAAATACGATGATGCCATTTATTCATGCCCCGACACATGCATAAGGGCGTGTAGTATTTCTTAGATTGTTGTTTTCCAGGTCTACAGGCTAAATATAACAACGTGTTGACTATATATTCCTACCACAGGTAAGGAAGTGTTGTTTCTACTAGTATAGAGATTGGCACATTTGTAGCAGCAGGATTCATACGATATTTTCTTAAGAAAACGGCAATCTAAGCAATAATACATACCCGACATGTACATGTCGTGCACGTCGTGTCGTGATGGTTGTGTGACGCATGCGAGGTAAGCTAGAGGAACTTGTCAGAATCTTACCCAGGTTAGGGGTTGCCAACAAGTCAAAATGGCGGATGAACAGCCACACATCGAAGAGCATGTAGAAGTAAAGCCGGTAAGTTAGCAAATACGATTTCAAGAAAGGGTTTTGATGGTCGAATATCAATCTATCGGATCAATTTATTGTAGTAAAGGACTCTATAAGATTTGTTAAAAAAGAGTCGACGTTGGGATGCACCGTAGAGTTGTCGCCGCGCCCTGATGTGACCCAACTCAACAAACCATATTGGCATTATGTGATTTATGTGATTGCCTTTCACACTTTACAGCTGGTTAGTAAAACGTGTTCCACAATCATGAATAGAGAGAGAATCCCCAACGTCTATGGCCAAACTAACTGCACTAGTGACGTGTATGAAGCCAATGGTTCGTCACAAGATAAGAGTTATTGGTACTGTATAAATTTGATCCGAGTTCCGTAACGTTCTGTACTCAACACAAAGACACACCTGAGACTGAAAGCGAAAGAGAGTGGTCACAAATTGTAAAAAACACGTAGGAACACTGAAGTGTTGATACATGCATCTGTGTAGTTGGCATAATATTAATAATATGAAGTGCAATGCAACAGACACATCATGTACATGTGTACTCACTTTCTCAATATCGAGGACCCATTGATATTTTAAAGGGCGATGTTTCAATCCTGGGTCATCACATTAGTCTTAGCTTAATAACGATTATATGGAATGACTCTTTTTGTCAGGACCCACTCTTTGTATAGCTCTGCCAAACAACCATATTTCACGTCTAGATTTGAATCCTTGTCTGAAGTAAACCTGCAAATTAACAACAAGAAGTGCCACCTCTCAAAACTGCATTAGAGTATAGAGTGACAGACTTCACTGACAAATTTTGACCTTTATTTGAAGGTTCAAGAGTCCAATATGTGTGACATTCAGTAGACTCATTTTAGATCTTTCAAAACAAGTGGGTGTTCACATAGTCTTCCATTCTTACAGAATTTTTTATATGATCACACAACTCATGAAAATATTCATGGTGACTCTGTAAAAGGGCAGTATTTATGAATGTATTTTTTTATTTACATTTGTAGAGTCTGGGACTGTTTATACCAAAATAATTAACATTTTCATTGTATTTCCTTTCAGACGATAGATCTTTCCAAATTATCGGATCAAGAACGGTGGAAGTAAGTCTTACTTTAATAAGGACAAATAAAAAATATAGTGTGTTTCCAATAACCCAACCGACTCTAGTTTAAGCCGCCGACCCAAAATATTTTTTACATACAAAAAGGTAAAATTATGACAATTTACTTATATTTCCGACCTACCTACCTTATTTTTTCAAGTCATGTTATCGGAAACAAACATATTTTTTATTTCTGCCTAAGTAATGCACTGAAAATGCCATAAATTAAAAACATTGAAGTGTTATGATGATTTAAGTCCAATCTCAATGAGGATTACACAGGACTCTGGAGTTGAAGGTTCTACAAATGTTTGTGTTTGGTATTTCCATACGTTTCTAACCTTCCAAACCAAATGTGATCAAAAACATAAGTAGGCATCACTTGGACTGGATTGGGAGACAGGCCAAGAATACAACAGTGCATTTATTTATTTATTTATTTATTCATTTATTTATTTATTTATCAGAATTGATTTCTTCATAGACTGATAACTAATAAGCAGGACAGATCAAAAGCTCTGTGCTAAAAACTTTGAACTGCTTGTGTGTTACCACTGAAAATCATTTCTATGATTACTATTAAATAGTTGCTTCGTGACAACTTATCTGTTGTTCAGATAGAACCAGACAGCTGCGATGTTTATATTTTACCTACTAGATACTGTGAATATAGACAATATATGCCAAAAGACTTATTTTCGATTATTTTGCTGTAAAACAAAAAAATGAAAATAAATTGTAGCTTAAATGCCTTCTTTTACATAAACATACATGTAGTGTATCAGGCTATAGAAATTTGTCAACATTAGTCTTTGGGAACTAGTTGAAGACTGTATTAAAAATTGCTCAAAGTTTTCAAGAGGTGATCATAGCATACAGTATTTGAAAGCTATTAATACCATATTGATGTGTTTCGTTTTTTTTTTGTCTTGATATGTTCTTTATTTATTTATTTTCTGTAACTCTCCTAGTGTCCATTTGTTATATCTTTATACATTTGTACATAAGGCCAGTGGCCAAAGTACCGAATAAACCATATACATATTTAAAAAAAAAGTATTTGAAAGCAGGATGTCAGTTATGGTGACAAAATAAAATTCCTAAATGTTATCATCATGCATGGTATACTTGTAATTCTTTGTATACAGGGTTGAACATGAGAGACTACACGCCAAACACAAAGGACATGAAGCTATGCATGCTGAAATGATTCTAATCCTCCTAACAACTCTTGTAGTTGCACAGGTCTTGTTAGTGCAATGGAAACAAAGACATTTCAAGTCATATACTGTAAGTACAAAGTTCAAATACTCGCTGCTTTCTTCTTTTCCACCCAAGGCAGGGTACCGGTAGCATTATGTCAGTGGTTTGCTATGCTACGATATGATGTGATACAATATGATAGGGATTGCTATTGTATGGTATAATATGGCATATAATATGATATATAAGATTGATATGATATGGTAATAATGATACAATTGAGTATGATATGATGTGATATATGATACGATACAATATAATACGATATGATATGATACAATACAATGTATGATATGATATGATATTTGGTAACGATATGACAGTATGATAATATGATTGCAAAAATGTGTAGAGTGCCCATATCATATCCATTTGTAATGGTTACTGCCACTTTACAAATAGCAATATCATTGATACATTGTCTGTTAAAAATAGGTCTTAAAGATTTCAATATTTGGTGTTGTATAGGTAACAGCCAGTAGTGACTTCCATTTTGGTTGCAGCAGTATTAGGTGAAAGGTCTATTGCTATACAACTTTATTCTGGTTGTTAGAATTTTGAATGTGAGGTCAAGGCTAAAACATAGAGTTTGTGTATGGTTCTTACATAGAATGAGTTCAGCCCAGTATTTGGTATCAATCCATTTGTTGATTTCTATGTAAGAAGTAGAATTTTGAACTGAATTGTTTGTGATAAATACAATCTGACAATTCTACTTTTAAACCTGTATTAGCTACAGCTCCAGTATTATTTTTTGATAAGACAACCAACAATATATTCACTGAAAATTGTTAAAATACCAATAATTAGACATTGTACATTGTCTTGATGTACATATTTATTTGTCTCCTCTGTAGATTGTGACATTAGCAGGGATGTGGATAATACCAGTGATATTTTGTTTAAAATTATCATGGTATCGATTTATATGGATTTGGGTTGTCTTTTCTATCATTACAAGTTTTATAGTTTATAAAGCAAGAAGAAAACCTTTACCAGGAACAACTCCTAGGTAAGTAACATGGGACTTATGTACTGGCTTAGAGACTTTTAACAACTCCTAGGTAAGTAACATGGGACTTATGTACTGGCTTAGAGACTTTTAACAACTCCTAGGTAAGTAACATGGGACTTATGTACTGGCTTAGAGACTTTTAACAACTCCTAGGTAAGTAACATGGGACTTATGTACTGGCTTAGAGACTTTTAACAACTCCTAGGTAAGTAACATGGGACGTATGTACTGGCACAGAGACTTTTAGCAACTCCTAGGTAAGTAACATGGGACGTATGTACTGGCAGAGAGACTTTTAACAACTCCTAGGTAAGTAACATGGGACTTATGTACTGGCACAGAGACTTTTAACAACTCCTAGGTAAGTAACATGGGACTTATGTACTGGCACAGAGACTTTTAACAACTCCTAGGTAAGTAACATGGGACTTATGTACTGGCACAGAGACTTTTAACAACTCCTAGGTAAGTAACATGGGACTTATGTACTGGCACAGAGACTTTTAACAACTCCTAGGTAAGTAACATGAGACTTATGTACTGGCACAGAGACTTTTAACAACTCCTAGGTAAGTAACATGGGACGTATGTACTGGCACAGAGACTTTTAACAACTCCTAGGTAAGTAACATGGGACGTATGTACTGGCACAGAGACTTTTAACAACTCCTAGGTAAGTAACATGGGACGTATGTACTGGCACAGAGACTTTTAACAACTCCTAGGTAAGTAACATGAGACTTATGTACTGGCTTAGAGACTACAAATTACTGATAAGTGTAACTCATTCAAGTAATATAATACTACCAAACCAGAGTGACTACAGAGTTTCAATTAGATGACATGATGATTTTTATGTCTCACACAAGTTTTTTTTTGTGAATTACATAAAACAAAATACAGACCCTGATAGTGCACAAGCATATGAAATGGCACATTTTATCTCACTGTGAACACCAATTAACATCAATGTCGGATGAATCAAACACAGATGTGTTTATTTATGTCCACAGTGACATCATATGTAACGTTTCATGTGCATGTCCACCATCAGTGCTTGTACTTTGTTTGTGTAATTCATAACATAAAATGTTGCGCAAGATGTGAAAAGTATCGTCACTCATGCCATCTAATTGAAACTTTGTAGTCTTTCTGGTTTTGTCATATTTTTTGGAAAGAAATAACGAAACCATCTGTATAGACCTAGAGTATCAGAAAAGAAACGGACATTTATTCTTTCCCAACTAATTGTTGAAATACTCTTAATGAGTATTAATATGATTTTAGAATCTGTCTGTAAACAAGTAATAAATGGCCAACCAGAAGTATGCTTCATCAGAAACTTTATAAATTGTGACAGAATCCAGATGAGGGTGTCACACAGTGTCTAAAATATGTTACATTATGACTTCAGAATTGAGTTGCAGCATAACATGTTGTGGCCATTGTACAAGACTTTTCCCTGTTTCTGGTTGTCAGTTATGCTGTTTTTATGAGTAAGGCCCTGACAAAGCATATATTATAATGCCAAACCAAGTAGGAGGTTTATATCAGTTGTTGTATATATTTATTGTGGAAGATGTACAAATCATATCCTACAAATGTAACGATACTTTGGATCTGTGCTCAGAAGGTGGCCAAACAAAAGTCAATAATGACAGTACCACTGGTGTGCAAGCACCCTCAATGTGCACCCACAGTGCAATACAACCTTTGGTCACCTAATATCAAAAGAAAGCATAAGGGTCTTGCAGTTAGACCAATCAGGTGCTAAACTATCTTTAATGGCAAATAATATCATTGTTTGTGTTCGTGTCTGTATAGTCTGAATTGATATCAGAATGGCTTCTTTGCACTTTTTTCAGAAAATTAAATTTTGTTTATTAAGTCTCTCCTTTTCTCCACAGATTAGTGTATAAGTACTTCCTATTGATCTATAAAATCAGTTATGGTCTGGGAATAATTGGCTATGTTATTGTTATGTTCACACTGTTTGGCTTCAACTTACTGTTTGCCATACGACCAGACAAATCAATGGACTTCGGAATACTGTTTCTCTTCTATGGTGTGTACTATGGTGTTTTGGGAAGAGATTTTGCTGAAATATGTTCTGAGACTATGGCATCTCAAATAGGGGTAAGTCAATTTTGTGTGCAGATCTTTCCATTCTATGACTTTTCAGAAATTATCTCATATAAAAGTTGATGATCGTTCCTCATTAAAATAGAATTCACCTTGGGGACAAATTTCACTGAAAATCAAAATTCTTTAAATCTCTATGCAACTTTGTCATATGAAAACTTGCGTCTGGTCATTTGGAAATAAAAGAAATTTTGGGGTCTTGTTTTCAAGGAAATCTTGTCTTTTTTTTCTTATATTTTTACATAAGTAGTCAGTGGCCATATTGGATTCTAAAAATGGTTTAATTTGATAACATTTTGACCTCTGATTCAAAAATTTGTATGGTATGCGTACCTACAGATTTTTTTATTTGTTTTAATTGAGAATAGGTTATCATTTTCTTGAACAAAGTAACAGTAAAAGTTTGAAGAGTTTATTTCCAAAGTACAGTTCGTGTTAATAAAGGGGAACAAAAGCCAGGCTGATTTTATCTTAGCTGCATTGCTTATGTTTATACTAGCCCATAAAAGTTGTTTTCACCAACCCTACATCACACACACTATAGAACTGATAAAATTGCCATTGTGGCTTGCCTTGCCTTGCCTTGCCTTGCCTAGCCTTGCCTTGCCTTGCCCAGACAATATTAATGCTGTGTGAAGCAACTGTTTCAAATGTTGTGAAGCTCCAAACTTTGTTTCTCATAATGCCTCACCCCAATGTACAGCAGTCCTCTCCTACACCAGATTTGCCCATTTTTATAACAGTATTTTAGAATTTTATAGAGGTTATGAGTTACATTAAATTTTAACCATTTTGTTATTATCTAGTATTACTTATTATAAATTTATTTAATGTTCTATTTTCCATCTTAACAGTATTACACAAAGACCGGTCTTCCTGGTCGGAACCTTGAACCCAATGTGTGTGCTGTATGTGGACAAACTATCTACAGACCTGATGATGATGAAGATATAGTTGAAAAAACATACAAACTTAATTGTAATCATGTGTATCTTTTTAACAGAGTAATACTAAATGGTATAATCACCTAAGGACTTGGCCTGAAAATCATAACAAAATATGATTTAGTACGATATTGTCAGTCAGTGATTATAAAATGTCCAGTATTTGCTTTCTGTCTCAAAGTTGGAAGAACAGATGTTAGAATTTTTCTGTGAATGTACATAAGCAATATGTACTACACAATATTATAATCTACTTTATCAACAGTATTTTTGTATAAAAGTCAAAATGATGATCAAAGAATTCATAGGTCCTATTGCAAAATGTGCCCGGAAATTTTGAAAGTTCTTTGATATATAAATCATAACACTTCTAGATGTAATACTTCAATAATACATTTTACGTGGACAAGATAACACTTTCTCCTTTTGACATCAAGTGAAGTCACAAAAATAAAAGTTATAAACTCTTTGAATTTCCATAGTACGTCATCTACCAAATAGTTATGTTCATAGATCAGGTCCATTTCAGATGTCTGACGGGAGTAGTATTTTGAAATGTTACGATGTCTATTACAGACTTACAGTTGCAGTATAATAAACCATCTGTTCATGAAAACTAATATAAGCTAGGTAAACAAGGAGGAAAGCCTCAAGAGATGTCTGTTTTGATTGATTGACACCAGTGTTACTGCAAATGCTATACATGTATATGAATGCTAAAATATATTTAAATGAAAGTTTCATGTCATAATCATTATTACCGGTATACGTTTTTACAATTTGACTTTGGTACCTGAACTGAGACTGATTTCGTAACTAAATTATATGTATGGTAAGTTTGTTGGTTGTAGAGTTATATGTCAATGATGATAACAGATACTACCAAACCAGAGTGACTATACAGTATCAATATTAGGTGACACAACTTTTTGAACATTTCACATAACCCTATTTTGTTACGAATTATACAGACAAACACGCAGACACTGACAGTATGCATGCACAACAAATGTTACATTTGATCTCACGGTGAATACAAAGAAACAGTTCTCTACATTTGAATCTTCCTTGTTTTATCCAACAACGATATTGATTTGTGTTCACAATGAGATAAAATGTGTCATTTTATATGCTTTCATGATACCAGTGTCAGTATTTTTTTATTTCGTAGCAAAAAAACGTATGGAAATTAAAAACATCATGCAGCCTAATTTTAACTCTTTAGTCACAAATACGCATATACAAATACAAAAGGTGTTGTCCAAATATTATAACTATTTTTATCATTACTTTAATTTGTATAAATGTCAATCATGTTGTATCTTTGATCCTTAACCTGTGAATCAACAGCTTTCATGAATTCTGTATACGAGGATGGTGTATCGTTGGTAAAAAACAAACATGTCCATACTGTAAAGAGAAGGTGGACCTCAAGAGGATGTTTTGTAATCCGTATCCTTTTATCTGTGTATTTGGTTGAAGTCAGACTCTTAGTTTGATACATAGGAGAGTAACTTCACCAAGTAGATTCCTCTATTTTTCATATTTATTGAAAGATACACCGTGTTAGGGCACCCTCATGCCTCGGCCAACCCCACTAAAGAGAAGACATAGGGTGGAAAGACAGGATGCATCTTAATACAGTATAATTTGATGGCCACACAAAGTAACCTACTAGACAGGTATTTGCAAAACTAACAATATTCATCAGCTTGGTGGATAGACTATAAGATATATCATGTCATGGCAGTGTTAGCCCAAAGTTGTTGTGATCTCACTGTCTCCCTGTCTCCTGCTATGCAAATTTATGAACAGCCCTTATAATAGAGGAATCTTGTCAAAAACAGGAAAGAATGTACCAGTCAACTCTCTCTACCCACCCAATGTACCAGTCAACTCTCTCTACCCACCCAATGTAGCAGTCAACTCTCTCTACCCACCCAATGTAACATTGGGTTTGAAAGGTAAGCTTGAGATAGTGAGACTACAACAACTATCTGGGCTATAGCAGTATGAAAAGAAACAGGCTGCCATGGTGCTCTTACATGGTGTGGTATCTTACAATGTAGTCACTACGTCACATGGAAGGGACAGGTTGCCATGGTGCTCTGACACTGTGTGGTATCTTACAATGTAGTCACTTTCTTGATGAAGAGAAGATATGTTTCCTTAACCATACTGACATAGATGGGAGAGACCACATGTGCTTTATGGACAACTTTTGGATTGGGTGCGATATTTAGTTGCCTGGCAACCAGTTATTATTATGCTTGTTCAGGGAATCAACTATGGTCTTGGTCTGGAGTAAATCATAGACCCTACATGAAAGAGTAAATCAACGTGTCTGAAAAACGCCAAAAACAAACTCATTTTATTTTTCCATCTTCCTATTTTGTACATTTCTTGTTGTTGATGTCTAATTTTTTTGTACCCCTGTGTTATCTTATCCTAACGTTATATTACTGATAATAAATTGTTTTTTAAATCTACCTCAAATTTGTTTATTTTATGGGTTTGTATTGAATTCAGAGATGCTGAGTGTGTGGAAATGTACGGCTGATATTGAATTCAGAGATTGAAAATGCTGTCATTCCACTTATTTTATAGAGTGGCGGCTGTCATTCCACTGGATTTACAGTGCAGAGGATGCCATTCAACTAACTGAATGTAGAAAGGGGTGTCATTCCACTGTTTACATACTGGAAACGCTGTCATTCCATTTCCAAAGCATTGAAAATGCTGTCATTCCACTTATTTTATAGAGTGGCGGCTGTCATTCCACTCGTTTTACAGTGCAGAGGGTGTCCTTCAACTAACTGGATGTAGAAAAGGGTGTCATTCCAGTGTTTACATACTGGAAATGTTGTCATTCGCTTTCCGTCATTCGGGTTGTCATTCGTTTTAGGGTCACCCCAAATGTAAACATGTTCATGTAATTACATTAGAGACAATGTATGTATGTATGTATGTATGTATGTATGTATGTATGTATGTATGTATGTATGTATGTATGTATGTATGGTTTAAATAGAAGGAATTCCAAATCCATCACCAAGTATTGTAGTGTCAGCTCAATAATAGGTTCTTACAAAATTTGGAGATTGAGATGTAGGTTCTATAACAACCAGATATCACGTGAACGTTTGTCATAAGTGACCAAGAGAAACTCGTTCACTATAGTCACTATGATTTCCTGCAAGGTATTGTGTGTGTATTCTGTAAAGGAATTATGTAAATACTTTACTTGTACATGCTATTTTCATGTAAGTTGGAAATAAAAGAATAAGTATGTATGTATGTATGTATGTATGTATGTATGTATGTATGTATGTATGTATGTATGTATGTATGTATGTATGTATGTATGTATGTATGTATGTATGTATGTATGTATGTATGTGTGTATGTATGCATGTATGCATGTGTATGTATGCATGTGTGCATGCATGTGTGCATGTATGTGTGCATGTATGTATGTATGTATGTATGTACAAATGTATGTATGTATGTATGTATGTATGTATGTGTGTATGTATGCATGTATGCATGTGTGCATGCATGTGTGCATGTATGTGTGCATGTATGTATGTATGTATGTATGTATGTATGTATGTATGTATGTATGTATGTATGTATGTATGTATGTATGTATGTATTTATTTATTTAGGTAGGTAGGTAGGTAGGTGTGTGTGTGTGTGTGTGTGTGTGTACACATGTGTATGTGTGTGGCTATATATATGTTACAAAAAAAAATATGTGTGTGGGGGGAGGGGCCTTGAAAATTTCTGACCATGTGGAGGGGGGATCTGAATTATTTTGGGTTATAAAGGGGAGACTTGAAAAAAAATCTAATTTTGTCATGATTCCTCCGACCCCCCCCCCCTCCCATTATTTGTGAATGCAGACTTATACAGTGGCCATATGGATGAGTATTGGGTATTTATTTCTGATTTTTAATTTATAAAACAATTTTATTATGGCTTCCTACTTGAAATTTCAATGTGAAACAACATCGAATAAGTCTGTTTTGTAACTCAATACATTGCAAACAGCTAAAACTATGTCAAAAGTTTGCTATTAGTACATACAATAAGAAATAATTTTACATACTTATTAATCTGCAACTTATTGACTTACAAACACAGACTTTTCACATTGATTTATTAAAGTAGGAAGTCATGATAAAAGGTGTTTTATAAACTCAATCCTCATTCGTAATATACAAAACACGTATAGATAGTTATCTACGAATATCTTGGATGACATTTACCCACGTTTATTTGTTTGGTTGGTTTGTGTTTTTTAGTTTATTTGTTTGTAACATCGTTCCTGGGCTCCCTGTACACAAAGTACAAATAGATTGATAGTGTATGAAACTCTGTGTATGAACAATGCATAGGGCGGAGTATCTCCATTGTTTGTGTTACTAATGACATGCGCGGTCAGTCAATACTGTATAGTTCAAAGGTTGTAAGCATGGCTTCGTACGCGGCGTACTTGGGCTCCTTCCTCCAACCAGGGAATTACTTTGGAGATTGGATTCTTAGGAAAGGTAAGGAACTCGTCAATAGAATCGGAGTATTGTCTCATAATATTCACTTATATCTACTTTGTATTAACCCGCCATATCATGATGTATGTCATCCATACAATTTTGGTTGGTAACGGTAATACCCGGCCCGGCGGTAATAGGATCGATGGTTCTATTTGTTTAGACTTTAGCACCAGTGCAAATTCGAAACCAGGCATAACAAAACGCGACGGTGGTATGCCAAGCAAATTACATGTAATTACTGCACCATCGATAGGGAGTAGGATGAGAGGTGGTAAATACATATACATGTCCTCAATAACTAGCTGGGATGCACTGCCGACATAGCCTGGATCCCAGCTGCAATAATTGTAGCGTCTTGTTGCGGTTTTGAGGTTTTTTTTCGTCTGTTTTGGTGACTTTTTAAGTTTTTGTGTTTCACCCGCACCTAACCCGTTAGGTGCGGGTTAAACACTAAAACTTAAAAAGTTCGATTATACGTCCCCGGGGAGCCTCGGATCAGGGTAACTGACGTCACTTAGGCACCTCGGGCCCGGCCGCGGGTCGTGTGAAAATCGAACGTATTTTATTGCATTAGGGGTACTCCTGGGAGCCTATAATTAAATTAAATCCGTGATTCACGATAAATTATTTGGTCCGTCTTTCCAAAATATTTTAGACAATTTGAAGTGAAAAATTATTTCCTCACTAAATGTGGAAAGATATCCTCAAAATACGGTATAATTCTGTCGGGATTGATAACAATAACCAATCACATGTCGTCCCCATCTTGGGTCAAGTCAGGTCAGGTCAATCCCCAAACTGTCCCTGCTCCATGAGGAGGGTCGACTTGGGGCGCCCCGAGTGTGACGTCATGTAGTAGTAATCGAACGCAACAACTTGGGGCAACTTTAGGTGCCTCGCGAGGCACCCTGGGTTGCATAATCGAACGCACCCGGCACCCCACCGCTGCCTCATGCGAGAAATATGGCCACGCGTACGCGTTTGGCAACAGACGTGATTCTGATTGCTTATAGATAGTCTTATTGCCTGACTCATGATTAGTAAATATACAGGTAGGAAATTTTAAAACAGAATTGACGTGTTTATAGCTTGTGCGGATAGAATAGAAAACATGACAATATTGGCAGACGACTGGGTAAATCCTAGATATATCTCAGACCACTAAACGTATTAGCTTTATATCTCATACTACTATTCTCTATGGTGGTCTGAGCTTATATACAGTTGATCTTTTTCACTAACTTGAAGGTAGTAGTAAGCCCACCCGTCCATTGTCCATGGTTCTCCCCGGGTTTTGGTGAAATACACATCGGTAGCTATATTATTACCAGAAATATACACGTACCTTCGAGTTGATTTGGAGATACTACCACTCGTCAAGGAAATGTCTGTGGCTTCTTGCTTTTCTCAGAATACAATAACAGACAAGTATATTCCGATAGCTATTATTTTATGCACCGTGTAGATCATATTAAGACAAGTTTTGACAAACTCAACTGTGACATGTAGAATGTATGCGAGGTGATGCAACAAGATGTGACTGGAACAGTGATTTAGAGCGGATATGGAAATTATGAAAGTTGAATAAAAAGTAAAAGAAATGGAAAGAAACAAATCAATGAATTGATAATGTGATATGAAGAAAAGACGTTAGTTATTTGTTTGTTTGTTTGTTTGTTTGTTTGTTTGTTTGTTATTCAGGCGATTTCTTTATTTTAAGGAGCAAGACGTGTTACTTTAAAAGCAGTGTCATTGACCATTAAATGTCATTGCTCTCTACCTAATTGAGTGTTGGGTGTTTTTCTATAACAGTTCTCAGATACAATCTTCACAATTGGTTGGCCAAGCTGAACT
This sequence comes from Glandiceps talaboti, assembly GCF_964340395.1. NCBI lineage: Eukaryota > Metazoa > Hemichordata > Enteropneusta > Spengelidae > Glandiceps > Glandiceps talaboti. The sequence goes on along the minus strand of NC_135556.1, from coordinate 4,941,428 downwards.
GTGGTGGTGATGTTGTTAAACAACACGAGTACAAGAGGAAATTTATCACCAAGCTGAAAAATGCCCCGATTGCAATCGAAACAGACACAGCAAATGAACAACACTACGAAGTGCCGACCGAGTTTTTCCAAACTGTAAGAATAGTCTTTCTCATTATATTTACACAGCAACTGACATTTTCATTATATTACATCCTTACATACATGCGCACTCTCGGGTATCATGTATTTCTTCTGTTGTTGTGATTCGTTGTGATTCGTTACACTTAACGTTGCGTGGATTGAGAATTTAACTATTGAATAATGCAGGAATAACCGTATTCTCTATACACTATGCTGATTCTAGGACAACTGCCCCCCCCCCCCCCGGACAATTGCCCCCCCGGACAATTGCCCCCGGACAATTGCCCCCGAAGGACAACTGCCCCCCGGACAATTGCCCCCGAAGGACAACTGCCCCCCGGACAATTGCCCCCGAAGGACAATTGCCCCCCGGACAACTGCCCCCCGGACTACTGCCCCCAACGAAAAAAAAACTAGTATTACAGATGTACGGGTTTGTCAATCATTAAAAAGTCACCGTCGGCAACGTACCGCCGCAACTTGCGTACATTATACTCACTACATTCACATGTTTTACTCTTGTTATCTGTGATAATTGTTACGTCATTCATAAATGTCGGCATGATGATTTAACTTACTGCCGTAATTCACATAATTTTCTGGAACATTCTTCTCCTCTTTTCAACCAGTTAACAATTCTCGACGTGTTTAAGTTACACAAGTATTTAGTAGGTGTTTTTGTTTACGACACAATAATTTACCACACTCTATAACCGATTATTGCACGCTGTTTAATTATGAATACAATACACGACAGAAGTTCAGGGCAATTTATGTATTCCGCCAGTGAAGACATCAGTTGAACAACAATCAATATCATATACAGGTGTTGTGAGTCGTAGAGTTGAACGGTATAAGTATGGATAGTTCTAACGTTGCACTCTAGCACTCACACTCTCATACTCTCGTACGGGATCGTTCAGGTCACAAGTCGGGAATTAGTCACGACTGAGAAGAGATTTCGGCTTGCCAGAATCACCTACCCGAGTGCTCGTGTGCTTCTGGATGTTTAATTCTCACTTTAAGAATACTTCCAATACAATGGAATTTACACAACCACTAAATATAGAAAATCACACCATAAGATCACGCCATCATAAAAGTTATTATATACTTTTCTCAAACCAATCATGTGAATTTCAGTTACATCATGTTTGCCCAGATTCGTCATCGCCAGTCTATTTCTGACCTATGGCCTACAATGCCGAAATGTAGAATTTATTCCCACAATTCCGAAATACGATATTTTGGATCGTAACACAGGTGCAACTACATGGAACGACATCAAATACAATATCAGGAAAGAACCAACACGACATAGTTTCAAGCGGTCACTTAAAGTGGATTTACTGAAAGAATATATATAGCATAGTTGGCATTCTTCACCGAACTTTCTTCTCATCACTTGTAAAATGACTGGGATTGGGCCGAGTCACCATTTACTGTCACCAAAGTCTTACGAGAATGTACATTCTGAGTCTCAATATTTTTTCTACTTTTGACTCGTTTTCTATCTTGTTACCTGTATATTTTGATAATAAATAAATCTTTTCCAGTAAAAAAATGACTTCGTGTTTGTGTTTGTACAAACCCGTACATCTGTAATACTAGTTTTTTTTTTCGTTCGGGGGCAGTAGTCCGGGGGGCAGTTGTCCTTCAGGGGCAGTTGTCCGGGGGGGGGGGCAATTGTCCAGGGGGCAGTTGTCCTTCGGGGGCAGTTGTCCGGGGGGGGGGGGCAATTGTCCTTCGGGGGCAATTGTCCGGGGGCAATTGTCCGGGGGGCAGTTGTCCGGGGGGCAGTTGTCCTGTTACCCACTATGCTGGCTTTATATATATACTGGCATGAATTTTTGTATCCATCCATACATTCATTCATTCATTCATTCATTCCATCAAGATCAGTCATATTCGTAAAGTACGTTACATTCTATGTATCCACCCATACAAGTAAGATTATATGATTCACTTTCCAAACGTGATTATTATCTTGTTTATGTTAGACACTGGGTAAACGACTGAAGTACAGTTGCTGCTACTGGCCAGAAGATGTCAGAACACTTGATCAAGGTATAAAACCACAGCAAATATCTACATTATATAATACTATATCAAGGCATGGACATCTATCGATCAGAATATTCGAGTTGGCAGCAAGAATATTGTAATGGTCTAAATGCGATTTTGTTTTTATTTTGTCACCAATAATAATTTCAATTGGCGAACCAATGAATGGAAACCTAATTCACATTTTGTGCTACATTGTTATATACCATAAACGTGTGTTTAATCATTATGGTTTATTCATAACTGCAGCTAGAAATTGCGATCTTAATATCTTAGAGTGTAGAATGTAGAGTTATATATAGTTTAAACTTTCTGTGTGAGTGTATCAAACAGAGTTATCTGCAATGCGCTGTAGTTGTTTTGCAAATAATCAACCCTGACACCATTACCTACTTCTTACTTGTAAATGTTGTGTCATATTATAATGTACAGGAGTATTACAATTTACCATCTCTATTATGTCTTCTAGCTGAAGAAGCAATGTTGGAACTGTATTGTCTAAATGCCAAAGTGGAAGACGGTCACAATATTATGGTAATGTAACATTGGCTGTCATTAACAAAAATAGTGATAGTGAATTTGTAAATCATTGAAAAAAATTGTCGTTAAATAGTGTGGTCAAATACCAGACCGAAACCTCTAGTTCTTAATGGTATTGTGTCGCTGAGAAGTAGATGAACTTGCAAACAAAAAAGTAAGGGATACATTTATCCCGATCGAGATAAAAAAAAAATTAAATTAAATTTCCGTATTTATCACAATCGGGATAAATAATTTTTTTATTTAAATAGTACGTACTACATAAACTGATCGGAATGAACGGATAAAGTTATTTCATATACAGTACTCTTCATATGAGTGTAGCTGAAAAATTGGCCCTGGACAACCTATGTTTGACGCCCTGGACAACCTATGTCCAACTCCTGGCTTTTTTGTATGTCGTTGAGAGTAGAAAACGTCCATGTTTGTACATGCACCATGTCGTAGTTATGTGCGCCTGGGCGTTCAAAAGGCATTTATCTGGATCGGGATAATTGGTGGGGATTCATGACAGCATTAGCTCCGTTCCATGCCATTGTTAAAGTTACTAGAATACTAGTATCACTTGAAAACATACGCTGACGAACCGTTCTTTTCATTTCTTCTTATTTCCAGGATCTTGGTTGTGGCTGGGGAGCTTTAGGTCTTTGGATTTGTGAGAAGTACCCCAACTGCACCGTAACATGTGTATCTAATTCAAGAACACAATGTGACTTTATCGAATCTGAAGCTAAAGAGCGAGGTTACTCTGATCGTCTGCAGTGTTTGAAACGTGATGCTAGAGTATTGGACACTGACCAACGTTTTGATCGTGTTATGTCCGCGGAGATGTTTGAGGTTTGTCTCTCGACAGGTTAACTCACAACAACAACAACAACAACAACAACAACAACAACAACAACAACAACAACAACAACAGCAGCAGGATCATTATTTTCATTCACATGTGGTTATTATATATATAGTTTCATTCACATGTGGGTTATTATATATATATATGTGTGTGTGTGTGTGTGTGTGTGTGTGTGTGTGTGTGTGTGTGTGTGTGTGTGTGTGTGTGTTTCTCTTTCCGTGTTTGTAAAGAATTATCATGTTGCAAGATGGTTTCCGGATTTTGAAATGCCAATATAGATATAATATATAATCACAAATTGGCAAGTCATGTGAAAAAAATCATAGCGAGTGATTAGCAGGGAACTGTA